>NW_010244448.1:4358-19194 GCF_000690775.1 Eurypyga helias | reverse complement strand
GCTTCAAGGTATTTTGCTAGCTGGAATTAAAGCATGACAGGTTGTATATTAGCCAGAGGGAGAAACCAGTAGCATATAAAGTTTATGTGCAGAAAAAAACCCCAACTGATCATGTTAGTCAAGAAAAAAGGCTTAAAAAACATGATGGTTGATCATAGACTATGTTATATTTCCATATTTTCATTTTATTTTGAATATTTTTTTCTGTTAATGGATTTGAAAATTCAAGCAATCTAAAAGGAGGGCAGAATCAAGGCCAGTATGTGATAGCAAAAGCAGACCTAGAAGAAGAGAACCACCCCGGTTACCAAGCTACAAATGGAGTGCATGACCACTGTACCTAAGAGGGCCTCCTGAAACAAAATTGCTAAGTGTATGACCAGACCATACGCGACTAGATCATGTCACTTACTTCAAAACATTGCACAAAGGAGTTTAAACCCACTGAGGTGTTATTTTGATGGGAAGCCATTCAGTGAAGAGGCATCTTATTCTTGTTCTGCTCATCTCATTCTAAATTAGTAGCTGGACAGACCTCACAGCTGATGGAAAACCATCCATTCACAGAAACAGAGGGAACCAGGAAAGCTCTTTTTGGAATAAGATAGGTGAAAGAATAGAAACCAGCTTCTAAAACACAAGGTGTGTGCATCAGTAGAAATTAATTTATGTGGCTGGAACATTTTTCTGGGAATGATAGAATTTTACATGTCTCTAGGAGAGAAGGTAGAGGGGAATAAGCAAACGAGATAGCTAACTACTTTGTTTTAGTTCATAGCTGGAATGGGATAGGAATCTTCTCTTAGTCAATAATTGTGGGTCAGCTGGCAAGAAGTAACTTGGAAAGCACAGGAATACAAAGTCTTAAGATTGCCTCTCTGTGAGTAAACAAACAATTTAATCGAATGAACACGCAGCCATCTCATCCTTTACCCAGGGATACGAAACATCTGCTCCACCCAAAGGATAGATTTCTGATGAAAAGTGTTAGCCTTCCCATGCCATCCAGCATCCATCCCTAGTCCTTGCACAGATAGTGTACAAAAAATTACAGCCTTTTATTGTGTCCTGCAACATTTTTACACCGCTACCGCTCTAGTCCATGGTCTGGTAGAGAACTGCATGTTCCAGCCAGTTCAAGCGTATGGCTTTCACGACTGTATAGAAACAGGTGGCAAACAGGGGACATACAGATATCTTCACTATGTTATATGATGTCATGTGGATCCTCCTTACATGTGCTTTTACGGTGACTGTGCTCTACAGTGTCCAGTTTCAAAATCAGGAAAAGTCAGCCTTGAATTTAAGTATGGAAATAGTTTCTCTTATTGAGACAAAAGTTTCTACAACAATAACTGAAGCCCAGGTTCATGATAGGTGACCTTATTAATGTGTTCCCACAAGGAGTACAAAGTTGAGGATTGAAGGTTCAAGAAGTCATACAGTGTGTATGTGTTCCCATGAAGATACAGGAGTGCTCTAAATCTAACATACACATGTATTTTACTTACCATCACCACTTCTGTAGCTGTGCATCATTCAGCACAAAATGTGCAAGAGGCAGATAGAGAAATACGTACCTGAAAAGCGTAGATACAGAGCTGTTTGTTCTTGGTAACTTCACACTTAAATGTGGTTCATAGGTACTGCTATTTGTTACTTCTGAAGTATTTTTAAAATACTGCAAGTTGCGCCTGAGTGTAATCTGTGATCTAGGTAACAGTACTGTACTTCAATTAGAGACAATTACATGAACATTTTCAAAAGGTCTCCACGGGAGATAAAAGACTGAGCTTGATAACAAAATTTTTCCTTGCATTAAATCATGCTCCTTAATTGCTGCAGAGCCTTGCAATGTCTTACCTTGGAGCAGAGTTTTGGGTAGATGGGTGGTTAATGTGTTCCTAAACCCTCATTTTAACGATTGCCAAGTCATTAATTCATTGTGATACACAGAGCCCTACCCTTGACCTGGTAAAGGTTAAAGTGGTGTTCATATATTAATCTTTATATTTTGTATAAACATGTACCTTGCCTTCTGCTTTATGCAGATGAATATATGTCATTAATACTTTGCAGCTCATTACTAACTTTTAGCTGAGACAGACACAATGGCAACTGATCACTTCAGTATAGGTACTAGTTTGGGTGTCTCAGCTTCCTGACTTGGAAGAACAAAAGCTTTCAGGATATACGTGATAGTAAATGCTATCTGTTGTTACAATATGTTTTGTTACCATCGAGTTGGTTTGTTAAAGCCTTGTGTAAACGTGGTTTCACTGGAAAAGGAATGGAATAGAAGCAAATAAGGAAGTTGGATGAAATGGTGTTGATCTTATGATTAGTAAGTCCAAAGCATTGGCTCTTCAGCCACCTTCTGTGTTATAAAATCCTATGAATTAGTGATGGAAATGTCACATTTATCTTGTTCTACTTATGTGAAATTTTTCCTCCATAATGTACTCTTGGTAGTGTTTATTTAATAGCGTTTTAAATGAATTTAGCTTTGATGCTTCTTGCAGTTAGATGATAAGATTTCTTTGTTCTGTGCTTGTATGCTCAGCACTACTAAAAGGATAGAATCAAAGGTGAACTTGATCTTAATTGTACTAATAGATCATTCCTGACACAGGAAGCAAATGTAAGGCTATATTGATCTTCTGTTTAGAAGCATGAATCGAAAGTGGGTCTTTTTATCACAAGCACAAATAAGAAGTAACTTCTTTGAAATCCAGTGATAGCCATGGACCGAGCCTGTGGCTGAGCTTGTTTTTGCTCTGGCCAGGGCAGGAGTCACTGGCAATTTCCCACCAAACCCTCACTTTCCTGTTGTCAGGAAGATTTTCATTCAGATTTATAATAATTCTTAATTAAGATCATCCTAATTTAGAGTTCTAAAGTGTATTCATTGTGTAATAATAAAATGTGATGTGACCTCTCTGAAGGTAACTTCACAGCTGTCAGTTTTCGCATCCTGCTGCAGTATGTAACACTCATCCACATGCACAGGGCTGAGGTAACTTCCACAGCATTTGCTAATGCTTTAGGTCTTCATGGTTTAATTTCTTTACCTTTATGCTGAGTTCATTCACTTTTGGAGGGAGACACACCACAAAAATTGAAATCTGGACAAAGGCATCATTCTTTCCTCCATCTTTCACCGTGGCAACTATCCTTCTTAAGTTTCACCTCAGGAAAAAGCACCTTCAGAAACTTTCTTTGTCTGGAAATGCTGAGATTCACAGCATTTATTATTAGTGATTATTAGTGAGCTTGATGTCAGATTCCAGCAGATAGTCTGTTTATTAAAGGAAAAAAGAAGCAGTTTATTTTTCTAACCTCTGAAATTACTGACATGCTGTCTTAACAAAGTTTTAGTATTACAGGATTCTGCTAACAATTAGCGGTGTATAACACAGCACTTGTCCCCTTTTCAAAATGAACTGCCTAATTAGTTAACACAGTTTTACAGAACTGGAAACATTTTTTTGAAAAAGAAAAACAAATTAATGTGAGCTTTTGTTTTTCAATAGTGCATTGCCTTAATTAGCCCATGCTTGTATACAGGTTGCTCACTTATAACTTCATTAGTTTGTGCAGTGATGCACTGTTTGTGATGCTTACAACTTGCTGGATATTATAAACAGAAATTTGAAGAAAATAACTCATTTGAGGAATTTCTAATATAAAGAATTCCCTTTGCCTTTAGCTCCAGCAGATATCTTTCCTGCTTGAAGTTTCTGCTGAACATTCCATGGTATTACCCTTTCAGAATATTTAATCTTTTAAGTGGCTGAGGGTTATGGATTGAGATAAATATGTAGCAGATGACTTGGCGGTAATAATTTGCCGTCAGTGATGAAAATGTGAGCATTGTAGCTTCACTTGGTTTATTTTATGTATCTCCACAGTTTAGTCTTTCACTGACCACAAGAAGTTGTAGTGATGCTGTCCTAACACACGCTGAATGATCTTGGATGCTAAATAATCCTACATGGGTCCCTTACTTAGACAATCTGGTATATTACACAACTGTAGTCAAAACATTGAGGGAACCAACCTGCAGAAAAGAAGTGCCTTGTACTAGTTCCTTTGACACCATCCTAGTTTTTGAGCAGGTGAGGAGTTGAAGACGTTGTAGCTGTAGTAGCTAGCTTTCAGCCGAGGTCCAACATTATGCTTTCAGAATCTCCGATGAAATATTTAATTTCATCCCCTTATATTTATTTAAGGGGAGAGCAGCATAATTTTAAAATAGGATTACAGTTCTAGAGAGTAAAATAAATGGGTATAGTCCCTGTGATTTTCAGTGTTTCTAGTCTGAAACAAAGGGAGTTGGGATGTATTCTTAACTCAGGCTCAACATTCTGCTTTTCAGTACTGTTTCATGCCTGCTTGTGAAGACTTTCAACTAACCACTGTAGATTATTTTCGTCAAATGAAAGAAACAAATTAATGATGGTAAGAATAAGCTCTTGCTCCATAATTAAAAACTAATGTTCTTTAAATAATCTAGCAAATTATGAGTTGCCATTTACTCACTGATATAGTGGGTTTTCTTAAACTAGAATGAGGTAGATGGATTAATTGTGGTACATGCCCAAGAATAAACGGTTTGCTAGGTCACATTGTTGAACATAATTTTTAATTTTGTTGTTGCTTTCTAAGAAAGATTTGCAAAGCTTTGTGTAGCAGCTTCCTATGACAGACGGTACTGTTCAGAAAAGTCAAGTATCACTGTTAAAACAGGAACATGTATTAGTCATCTTGGACCTTAAGTTCCCTTTCCTTTCCCTATCCTACTGAGATGTCCCTGCACATCAGGTGGAAATCTGGAGATAAATATTTTCCTTATAGTTTGTTTCTTGCTTTAGTTCAACGGGGTGTTCAGTTCAATAGCATAATGTCTTGTTTATCATGGTTTTTTTTTGTCATGACCCAGCAGAATAAAAGCAGTTGCTGCACTCTTGAGATGGTACAGGCTTTCTAAAACTAATTCTGTTTTTAAGTTCTCTGTTTGGATTTATTTTTCCTTTTTTATTTTTCCATTTATTCATGGAAATATTGTGCTCATAAAAACAATGTACATTTCAAATCCAATAATAATATGCTTTATGTAGTGCAATTCCAGGATGTGTTTATTGTTATTATATCCAAGAAAATCAGTCCCAAGCTTAATTCTGCTGCTAAGCTGTGGTTCAGGAAGAAAGAATTGAATATTTACCCTAAACTGCCTATAATATTACAGCAGTAGCCTAATGGGTATGGCCTGCCCTGAAATGTTTGGTCTTTAAGATACCTTGAGAATGAGAAAATAGCAAATATATTTAATAAGGGGAGTGATAAATTTACTGAACAGATCAGCAGTATGTAAAAAGCAAATGGATTTTATCCGGAGCCTATTTCATCCTACGGATAATGATAAACTTGGGCCCATGTGATTGCTTTTTGGTTTATGTGATATTACTATGTTCCTCCCCCATAACCATTTGGACAGTAAAGATTGAAACTCCTTCAATGTTTCACTAAAAAGCCTATCCATTAGTGTTGATAATATAGCCAAATTCTAGATCGTATTACAGAGCTTTGCTCGAGTGTATAGAACTTTTAATGTTCTTTTCTAGTTGAGGGTTTTTTCTTTTTTTTTGTTTTCTTTCATTGTGTAATCATTGTTTAAAATCAGAGAAATATAGGAAGAATATGCTACTTGCAGTTGTCCCTATTTTTCCTGCAGCTGCTAAAATATCCTTCCTATCTTTAACAGGTGTGGAGCCAAAGGTATGGAATAGGTTAAAAAATAAGTATGCTTTCAATATATCATTCTGTTTTCATTGGAATTTGAGCAAGTCTGAAAATCTGTTCAAAATATGAAAAAGTTCTGTAGATCTACTTTATAATTTGAAAAAAATTTTATGACCTCTGTTTTCACAGTTGACTGTTCCTTCCTCAAGGTAGTGAGGTGAGGTTTCAAGGAGACAGACCGCTATTTATTTATTTTAGGGTTTTGGAAATAATAATTGATTTTGTTATGTTGGTCTAGGTCATCAAGGTAGCACTTTGCGATCCCCAATCCTCTTTGGGAATGTGGAGCTTCTTCCCCTGAATGTGATAAGATTCTCATTAATTTTGGCCTTTTTTGTCTCACTAATCTGTGCCCTGCTCAAGACCAAAATGCTGAAGTGCTGTGCTAGAGGTTCTTCCTGCAGAGCAGGTTTGACCAAAAGCAAGACTACTGCATATCTCACACAGAATCCTTTAGATGCCTAATCTCCACCTTAATTTAATTTTCTTATCTGTTTCTCTTTCACATTGTCTCTATTGATATGATCACCTGTTCTCTCAAAGTTAACTTTGATTTAGAATCTGGATTGAGATCAAGCAGTGTAGTGTAAGGTAAATTCCTGTCAATGGTGTCCCGCTTCGTGTGAAATGAAGATACATTTGATAGTTAGGTATATTGACATTTTAAAGCCTTTTGTGATCAAATTATTTTCATAATTTTGCATAGAAATGTGAAGAAAAGAAGTGCACCGTAGTACAGGAAAAATACTCCTTTTGTTTTTAAAAAAATATTTTAAAAGCGAACTAACGAGATGATCACGTTCTTTGTATGTTGTGTAAGTTACTAACAGGATCAAGAATCACCACACAAAACCCTTCTGATAAATGAGTGTCCAGGAGAACTGAAGCTTCTGTTAGCATTGTCCACTCCTGACCTAACTGGGAAGTAGATTCCAAACAGTTTTGTGAGAAACAAGAATAAAGGAAGATATCCAGCCCTATGGTCACTCAGCCCTGTTTGATTTACAACCAGTTTCAGTTTACATGTGACTGCCAGGTTGTACCTGCCACATGCTGCTCAAGTCTGTAGTGTCTGCCTTGCTGTTCAGATTCTGTGTCAGCAACTGCTCACAGGGATTGAAACCAACGTTTTCTGTTGCAAAGATTTCTTATAAACAATAATAAAAAGCTATTAGCATGATTAGTAGTTAATAAAATGAGAAGAAAATTTCTCTTCCCATAATTAAGCACAAATTTCGTCATTGAAAAAATTCTACATCCTCGAAGTACCAGACTAACAAAATTGTACAGTAATCTTGCTAGCAGACTTTCTGCCTCGTGTTTTCAAGGCATGTTTGTTAGATAGAGATGGAACTGCATGAACATGTCACAGAGGTTTTACCTTTTCAGCAGATGATCCAGATGATATTCAGTGAACCTAACCTGCCCATGCTCCCTTCCTCCGGCGAGAAAGTCTTCCCCAGCATCAGAGCAGCTGAGTTAGGCTCCTGCTTCGAGGTGCTTTGTGGCGAAGTCTATCACTCTTTGTTGTTCTGTAGTGAGATCACGTTCGCCAGGCGGAATTCGGCCTTTGTGAGTCTCTTTAGCACTGTCTTCAGACTGCTAGTATCAAAAAAAAGCGGAACCTAATCAGCTTTTGGAGTGTTAAAACATTCACCTGCTCATTTCCATGAGCAACAGTCACAAAGTTGCCCAATCATAACAAATATTTCCTGGGTTTTAATATTAATTCAGAATATAGGTGATGAGAATGAGGTAGCTTTTAGAATTTTATAAGCAATCTATATGCAGAGAGGTATAGAAACATCCCTGTTTATTTCTACTTAGATGGTTACATACATAGTCCAACGTGTATTTTTTAACTAGATATCTAAAGATGGTCTCACAATCTTGGATCAGGAGTTTAAATCTTATGTAAGAACTTATGGAGTAGAACATCAGAACTGAAATGAAGTGTGATAAGAAATTTTGTTAGTAAAATAGTTAGTTACAAGACTAACTGAAAGCTACTGATTTGGGTACTGGACTTGGCACATTTGTTTTTCTTAGCTGTCCAGTTCATCATTAAATCATTATTTAATCTCTTAAGAAGTGACAATATATATTTCAAATATGGAATTTCTTTCAAAATCATTGACCTAAAAAGCATGTGTTTGTAATTATAAAATTAATTCCTTTCTCTAGAGAACAAAATAAAAGAAAAATTACTTACGATTGGTTTAACAGTGGTCTACTTATGGAAGTGACATCATAGTGTCTAAACTACAACTTGTGTTTGAAGAGGTAGATGATAGATGCTAAATTAATTTTATTAATTTATAACATTATGAAACTACATATGATAAAATTTTTAAGTTGTGTGAAAGCGTATACATATGTGGCAAAAACTCATTGTAGAATTTGTCTTTGGGGTGATAACTGGTGTGAAATTCTATACAATGCCATCCTGATTAAGTTGGCCATGTTGCCAGCAGTTCCCAGACAACACAAGCACAATAGTAATTTTATATCCCTGCCTGATATAATCACAGATAGACAGTGTGGGTTTTTTTTTACAGAACAGAAATTAAATGGTTGGACTGCAGTTCCTGGAAACGTTGCGCTCTCTCATTATTTCTGGCTTATTTATGTTTAAAAAATAATAACAACTAAGAATAAGACACTATTCAGTAACTTGTATTGCCGGAAATGATGACAGTGTTAAATAGATTTTCTTTTTGTAAAAGAGGTCCAATTACTCCATTATTAATGATATTAAGTACTCATTAAATGTGACATTATTTAATGGGTTCATGTTAGTTTAAAACCTTCATTAAAGGATTACTGTGGGGGGTTTTGTAATCTTGTATTTTTCCATCCATCCAGTGTTATATTTCCTACTGTCCCTATGAATTTGGAAACTTTTTTATTTGGACAGTGAATGTGGGCCCTTGGCAAAGATGATGATTACGTTGTTTTCAGGTGGTATAAGAAGTTACGAACAATTTAAGCTTCTTTCATTTTCCATGTCCTGTTTGAAATTATTATATGACATTAAAGTGATGTTTATTTGTTCTGTGGGCCATATCAGGTGACAATTTCCTGTCATGATAAGGTCATCCCATTAAATAGTACTGAGTTTCACAGTTGACCAATGGCAGAAGCAGATACAATCCCAATATGAGAAACAGGGCAACCAGGTACTTCTTTATTTAACTGTGACTGCATATTCTGCACTGTGTAGTTAATAGAGAAGGAAAGATTAACATACACTTGGCGTTGCTGTTCTTCTCTTGATGTTGGACAACTGCTATTTTAATATCCTAGGATTGTAGAAAGAAGTCTTTCAAGTGTAACACTATTATGTGTTGTAATTTTTTGTAGTTGTAATCAACCTGAGTATACCTGGAGCTGAATTGGGAAAGATGGTATTACAAAACTATTTTTGCCAAAACTTAGGAAATTTGTCCTTCTTTACAAATTTTGTGAATTATGACTATTAATAAGTACTGACCAAAGGGTTTGTGTTTTTTTTTTTTTTTTCAAAGACAGGGCTTATATGAATATTTAATAATCAATTCCTTTCACTTTTCCACTTACTGTATGTTACTGTTTGAGTAGGTTCATTTTTTCATCAGGCCTACTTAGGGATAAGTGTCTCAGGAAGGGAGAATCTAGTTATGGAACTTGTTGCAGAACTGGGAAAATCTGACTGCAGTACACTGACATTTGATCTTGTATTACGGGTTTTTTAAGGACCTTCAGTCAATTAATATAATTCCTCAGGGAACATTGTGTGAGTGAAAAATAAAGTGTAAAAATATATAAAACTCTCCATATTTTAAGCATGCCTAAACTGTACCAGGGTAAAAACTGACCTCTTTGTATATACACACAGAGAGATGTGTGACTGTATAACATATATAACTATATCTCCGTGTGTATATATGTAAATAAATATATATGTGACGTAGATATATATCCATAGATACAAAGACAGAAAGAAGAGAGAACAAAAGACAGAAACTAGTTAGTCCAGACAAGCTAGACTAGATAAGCTGAAACAGGCTAGAATACTAAGCTGAAAACATAAGCACTGGTGTAACTTACAACAGAACGAAGCAGCACAAAATTATAAACTCTGGGATGCATGTGTATTTAATTATACATTTTTAATTATTTCTTTAACAGCATTAACAAATGTGGGAACCTGCTGGTTGTGCCTTTCTAGTGCCTTCCTAGGTTTTCTCCATTTTACTCCCAAAACCTCACCTGTTCAGGATACTGTGTTTGCCTCTTATTTTTGCAATACCAACTGTTTTCGTAGTTCAAGTGTGTTCCAAAACAGATTTATACTGAGGAAATGTCATCTTCTACTTCTCTTAAGATTCTGGTCACATATGCTATAGTTACTCTTGTAGGCCTTCCAGATTCATGAGGCATAGACCGTTTTCCTCTGAACTGCCCTACAGTGTTTCAAAGTGCAGGGGCAAGAATACCCCCTTACCTTTCCTTGCCAGGTTAAAGAAAAATGGTTTCATAAGCAGAGACCAATTCCTTTCATAGTACTTACAGAAATTTTCCTTATTTCTCTTTCTTCCTTAAACCTTGAACAACTGCTGCTTAATCATGGCCTCTGTCATGCTCAAACTCATTATAGCCATCTCTCCACTCCAACCTCTTCTGCTTCCCACCCTTCCTAACTTGAAATTAGTTATTTGATTTCTTATCGTAGAATCACAGAATGGTTGGCAGGGTCCTTAAAGACCATCTAGTTCCAACCCCCCTGCCATGGGCAGGGACACCTTCCACTAGACCAGGTTGCTCAAAGCCTCATCCAGACTGGCCTTAAGCACTTCCAGGGATGGGGCATCCACAGCTTCTCTGGGAAACTTTTTTTATTTTCCTTCTTTCTTTATCAGTCTCTCTCTCTAAGCCCACTTCACTCCTTCACTCATCTTTACCATCCACAACCTCTTCATATCTAGTCCTTAGCCCTGGCTGTATGCTGGATGCTTTAAATTGTCATTCTGCTTTCCTCTCATAAAAGCCTTTCTCCTTCTGGTACCTCCCTGCCACTCATGTGACTCCCCATGCTAATCCCAACATAAACATCTTGGATTTAGCTGAGCTAATTAATTCTGTTAAGTCCTTTTTATTCAACCAGTAGCCCTTCAAATAATAGTCACCAGTTGTTGGGACTGTACTCTGCTTACTATTCTTTGATGCTGAGAGGGTCCTTTTAATGTGCTCTGTTGCAAACACCTTCTCTGTAGTGGTGATCATGAGCAACTCATCTTCTCTTTTCCCATAAAACATCACAGCAAGATGCCACTCAGGTGCAAAACAACTTCGTTTCGTGGTAAACAAGACTTCTTTGAATTGTCCCGTTGGTCTTCTGTAATCATGTAATGAATGTGGCGTACACAGTTCAGGCATGTTTGAATACCTAATAACCTCTGATGAGAGAACATTAGCACTACATGTAGTTTAAATTGAGATACTGCAGCCAGTAGCAGTACGGTAGGGGATTAGTGTTTTGAGGAGACCTGAAGACTAATCAGAGTAGGAAATTTGGAATTAATAAGCAGTAGTAGCTTGGACAGAGAGGACCAGTCATCTTCCCCCTAAACTGTCTACATTTCAGTCCCTTTTGGAAAATTTTCACTATTGACTATGAGATTTCTTGTTGTGAAAACATGAGGGAATCAAAATGTTTTTAACAGAAGTGATGTGACTTTCAGTTATCTTTTAGAAGCTGTAAAGTTAAGACACAAGAAGAGCTGTACAGTGTCACGTATATTTTTTTTATAGACCAGGTTGCTCAAAGCCACATATATGATACGATATATGATGATATTTACAAATAAAGTCAGCTTGGTAAGAAATAACAAGAACATGCAAAATTGCCAGTGTCAGGAATTCATAATTTCTAAACTGTAGAGCCTAATTTCTTGCAAAGTGGTCTACTGCTCAATTTAATGTACAACGAGATAGAAAAAAGTATATCTATACGTATATTTGTAATTCTTAAGGTGTTTTTGCAATGCAGAGTGTTTTGACTGTGATCACATGAAAGACAAATTATTTTTATGTTTATGTTTGTATAGCTGAAATAAGACTCATTCTTCCAGTATGCTTTTTTCTTTCTGTTGGTTTCTTTTCAGTATACTGTACTGGGTGTGGTCAAGATTAGGTTAATTTTCTTCAGAACAGCCTCTGTATTGCAGTGTTGATAACAGTCCATGTTTTGGCTGTTGCTGAGCAGTTCTTGCACAACGTCAAGTCTTTCTCTTTTTCCAACTCTGCTCCCCCAGCAAGTAGGCTGGGAGTAGGCAAGAAGCTGGAAGGACAGCCTGGGCAGCTGACCCAAGTTGACCAAAGGGATATTCCATACTATATAATGTCAAATTTAGAAATAAAAACTGAGGGGTGGGTGGCTGGTCTTGCTTGGAGACCGTCTGGGCATTTTTCTGCTTGTAGGAGGCAGTGAGTGATTGCTTTTGTACCACTTGTTTTTATTTCCTCTTTCCTTTTCTTACCAGATTGTCTTTATCTTGACCCATGGGTTTTCATTCTTTGTTATTCCATGTTTTGATAGACATGTTTGAAAAAAGGATGCAGATTTATTTCTACCATCTACTAAATAATCAAAGAATAAAAATAACATTTTGTGACCTTTACTATCCCATAAGAATTGCCTAAGAAAACATGAGCATGAAAAATATGACTGTAACTATTATTTTGCTCTTTTGCTTCTCCCCCCCCATCTCAATGGGCCAGGAGGAGTGAACAGGCGGTTGTGTGGCTGCTGGCTGAGATCAACCCACTGCATTTACCTTGAGCTACTGGCAGCCTGGGAACACTTCAGCCCCCTCTCCCTAGTGCAATTTCAGTGATAAAATGTAGTAACTTAGAGAGGAATTTCCAACTTTGTGCTACCTTGCACAAATGCAAACTTTATGCACTGCTGCAAATGTAAAGGTTAATTGATTTTTCATTTGTTTGTTTGAATATTTTTCTCATTATTTTCATATGATCTAGCTGAAAGCTAAGGAGGAAAGTATTTTCAAAATTTTTATTATTTTTGTAATTTTTAATTTTCTGCCATCTTGCAGCTGATATTTTTGTTCAAGAAAAAATAGTTTTCAGGAAGAAGAGAAGCATTATAGTCAGGTTTTCTTGCTAAACAGACAACTATAACAGCACTACAATATTGCAGGAATGGGTATTTGTCCTAAGCAACTATTCTTGACAGAATAAAATTATCTTCTTCTTGTCAAGTGTATTACATTTCCTTTCTAGAAGTAAACAGTCTTCCCAGTAAATGATAACAAAAATTATGAGTGGGTTTTATGTATTAATGTTCTGACTAATAAATGCCTAGAAAAAAGGATCAAAAATTACCCTCATAGATTTATTAATATGTTTGATTAAATTTCATCTATATTGGTGAACAGATTTACCTAAATACCTGTTTCTTGATATAAGGTCAACAGAATTTTCTTACCAGAGTTTTGGCCAGCTGATTTTGAACATGCACATTGCAATATCCAGAAATATATTTTCTGCTTCAATAAAGAAATCTGTAATATATCAGTAAGGGCTATCCATTCCTTTTACTCTTTATATTTCTGGAATTTCAAATACTACCATAGCTTTTTGGTCCTGTCACTTTTGCT
This sequence comes from Eurypyga helias, assembly GCF_000690775.1. Classification (NCBI taxonomy): domain Eukaryota; kingdom Metazoa; phylum Chordata; class Aves; order Eurypygiformes; family Eurypygidae; genus Eurypyga; species Eurypyga helias. The sequence goes on along the minus strand of NW_010244448.1, from coordinate 5,731 downwards.
TTGATTTTCCTCAGACTTCCTCTGGCCAAGGATTATGAAATCTCTTCCCTGAGTCTCACTTAGCTCTACTTCAAGGAGAAACAATGAAGGGGTTTCTTTCTAGTTTTCGATGTCTACTTCTGCCTGAAATGTAGTATCTCCAGGGCTTCCCGCCCCCTGCCCCCCCTCATCTTGACTAGTATTTTAACCATTACTATGCCTTGTTTTAGTGGATGTTACAGTGATATTTTTCATACTCATGTTTTCTTAAACGATTCTTATTGAATTGTTAAAGTCACAACATGATATTTTTATTCTTAGATTATTTAGTACTAGATGGTAGAAATGAATCTGCATTCTGTTTTTCAAACAGGACTCTCAAAACATGTAATAGCTAAAATACCAAAAGATCCTTCTCACTGCATCTGAAACCTGCAAATAATTCCATAATTGCTTGATAAACATAGCCTTAAAATGAATATAATGTTGATTTAGGAATTATGTTAACAATAAGTCTTCCAATATATTTGAGGGAAGAGAAAGCCTCACGGTTTTTTTCTTAATTTCTTGGTATACAACTTCACTAAAATTAGAGCTGGTAAGACATTTTCTGAAGACTTACCTCATTTTTATTTTTAGAAAAAAAGTTTGGATTTATTTCTGACCAGAGCTATAGAGAAAAAGAGAGAGAGACTAAAGCTGGCTTTATTTAATGTTATTTAAAAATGGAAAGCTGAATCTGGAAAGACTAATATGAACCCTGTGCAATATAAGGAAAAACTTGCTGGTTGAGGTGTCCCTCCGGGATAAAGGAGAATGGCTCAGCAGGCAGTTAAATTTCCTAAGGTGTTGCTTGTGTTGAAGTTTTCTTGCTCTTCTTACTTGCACACTGAAAGCACTTCACATGGTCTTTAAGTTAGTTCTTATTTGGAATATGATTTTTATAGTCTTATTTTTTTTCCTTTTCAGCCAAAAAAAGTGATTTTTTTCATGAGTTCTTGTGGTGGGCTGACCCTGTCTGTGGCCAGGTGCCCACCACACCTGCTCTGTCACTGCCCTCCTCAGCTGGGCAGGGGAGAGAAAACAGGTTGAAAGGTTCCTGGGTTGAGATAAAGAGAGGTAGGGGTCACTCACCAGTTACTGGCATGGGAAAAGAAGACTCAGCTTGGGGAAATTAATTGATTAACAGTCAACTCAGACTAGGATAATGACAAATAAAAGCCAAATCTTAAAACCCTTCCCCCCCACTTCTTCCCATGCTCAGCTCTGCTCCCCATTTTTGTCCTTCATTCCCCCAAGCGGTGCAGGGGGATGAGGAATGAGGGTTGGGGTCAGTCCATCACACGCTGTCTCTGCTGCTCCTTCCTCCTCAGGGGAGGGTCCTCACACTTTGC
>NW_010244448.1:0-3932 GCF_000690775.1 Eurypyga helias | reverse complement strand
CTCGCTACCAAAACCTCGCCACGCAAATCCCGTAGAGTTCTACATAAAAGTTGGTAGTTTTATGGACTGTTTGTGACCCACAGACGTCAAAGAAGCTTAGAAATTATCCAGGTGCTTTCTTAACAGTGTATTATCAGCTGTTAATTCAACCATAGAATTTTAAGTGCATTTTTCTGACTCATTCTTTTCATGTATATTGTTACTAGTATCTGAGGAGACTGGGAGGGGTTCTTTGGCAGAGATGTCCAGGGTGGATAAGATAGCATACATCTAGAGAAAAATTAGAAGCAGGTAAGCCTGGAAAGAAGGCTTTCTGCACTGCAACATGCTGTGTTAACGTACCAAAATGGATGAGGGATCTAAAATTTTTGTTGTTGTTCTGGGGTTCTGGTGTAAAAAGGAACACGCAAACATGTGTTTTTATGTCTGATCTTTCTTTGCCTTCTCAGACTCAAACTTTTTCTAATTGAGGTTTTCATTCAGCATGTCCTGCTGAGATACAGTGATCTGATTTTGACTCTCCAGTTTGATTTTTTCAGAAACTTCAAACGTATGTGCCTCAGACTTGACATCTCCCATCTTGTCTTCTTATGATTCAGTTCTTTCTTTAAAAAAACAACAACAAAAAAATGAAAAAAAATCCCAAGGTGTGCCAGCTTCAGTAAATGAGAGGTAATAAGTCTGAGTGTGCTGTGCCAATGAGTCTGTAAAGAAAAGTTGCCACACCTTAAACCTCAAGCAGTGTTCACCAGCCAACATCACTAGGATTTAGCATACCAGCTCCTATTTATTCAGGCTGTTGCCACATGTGCTGATATTTCAGCCATGTTTGCCATAGACAGAACATGCCAGTTCTCAACTTATCTCCCGTTCCATTCTGAGTACGGCTGTTGCAGAAGGACTTTGTCAACAGAACTGCATTCCTTGGCTTTTATCAAACAAGCTTTGATTATGAGGAAAGCACAGCGCTAAAGATGCTAATGTCCAGTGCTGCTATTGCAACTGTTGGCTGTTTGATTTCTCTTTCCTCTTTTCCATGTGCCTACCCATGAGCAGGCTCACTTTTATAATCTCTTTGGATTCAGTCACAGCCTTATGGAACGACCTTGGCAGGGTAGTATCTGACTGGATGGGAAGGCTATAGATTGCGATCTCTTAACGATAAATATTTCATACGTAGTACCCATGCTGAACGATTGCCTACTAACCCCTGCATATAAAGCTCCATTTTTTTCTCCCAGATATATTAATCTGGTTTTAACTTGTCAAAACTGAATAGAGGCTGTGTGCTAATGCATTTACAGTGTGACTTTTTATAAACAGAAGCACTAGAGCATTTGTCCAAGTGAGGATTTGTGAGTGGTGTTGACAGTCAGCTACAGTCAGTTTCCTAAGAGTGAAGCTTTTAGTATGGAGATACAGTCCCACATAAACTACACACCCTAACGTGAAATGTTTCGGCATGCCCTGTTCTCAGCCTGAATAAAGATGGTTCATTTCATCTTGGGACCTGACTACCAGGCTATAGGCTAGTCTGGGTGGGAGGCTCCCTCCACTTCACCTTTTGATGATGTGCCAGCTCAAAAAAAATATATCAGAATTTCTTAGGTCAGAGAGAGGGAGCAAGAGGGAGCATGACTGCGGCTAAATGATTGGGGCACCTATTTAGAAGAGGGGAGATCCCAGTTCTGATTTCTGCTCGAAAGGCTGCAACGGAGCCTTACGTTAAAGAGTTATTAGAGGTCAGAGATGTGGGTCTGCTCCCCATGCCAACCCGCAGGTTGAGGAGGGCATGGAAGCCAAGTCTTTCCCCTTCTTAGGTATGTCTTACAACCAGTGACCTGTTGTATAGAAGAAGGACATTCTTACCACCTGAAACATTTGTGTTTTTTAAAAGGAAAATGTAAGCCTCCTGCCAAAGGCTAGAAAAAATTTTCTGGCTGTGAACCCTAATCAAATATCAACACCTCCCTGAAACTCTGACTTGCAAGCCTGACTTCTGAGTTTTATGAAGGTTTCTCCCTTCTATGTTCCCTGTTGATGGGAACTCGTGCTCTGTGCAGGCGGTGATCAAAATTCTGGGGGCTGTGAAGTATTTTTGTGACAGACTTTGGTAATGATGGGACCAAGACCCACCCCAGTATGGCCTTGTATGCACCGAAGCATGTTCTTATTGTCATGTCGCTTGGTTTTATAGCTTGGAGAACTGCTTGTAGCATGTCTGGTTGGAGCTACCTCTCCAATAGAGAGGTCAGACTCCTTGTTCAAAGGAGAGGCCCAGTACAAGATCCAGGCAGGTCTGGTTTTAGGTTTCTAATATTAGGTTACCTGCCTAAGATGACACAGGGCATTTATGGTATACTGGGAGATTGCTGAACTCCTAGACCTCGGACTGGCATCTTAACTATACTTTCTCCATAGCACAAAATATTATTTGCCTTTTCCCACCCTGATGAATATTTAAAGAGAGTAATCAAGCATCGTTTTGAGAATGTTTGTCAAGAGTCTGAATGGTATGCTACAACAGTTTCTGTGGTTTATAAAAATTATTAATGATTTAACACATTCTACAGCTTTCTTAAATACAGAGCATGTTTAAATACCTTGACATTATGGAGCTTTCCTCCCCGCCCCACCCCCATATATTTTCTTTTTCCTTTACTATTTAAATTGACAATCTCAGTTGATTTGCAGTGGGGCTTTTAGTTTCCTGTGCAAATTAATGAAGTCTACCCTTAGGCATAATTCAGATACTGCCAAGCCTCCTCAACTCCCTCCTCCAAATAACAGCAAATTGCCAAAAGAATGTTTCATACACAGAAATACCTACATTCATGCATTTCAGCAGCTATTTTTTATATATGTAAAATCAGAACCAACTTCATCTCTAAAACATCAATGATTTAACAATTTTCTCTGGAGAACAGTAAACAATATTAAAAAAAAAAAAAAATCTCGGAAGCCAGTGTTGAGGTTTCTTTCTCTCAGCTGGAGAGAAGATCCTGCATCATCTCTTATTCTACCCCAGATGCTAACCTAAAACTAGAGCAATTTGATAGAACAAAAAATCCTAGATATGCAGATGATTCAATTCTGTATACTAAGTGTAGCTGTTTAATCATTTTAGGCAATCAAATAGCTTTGTAAGTTCTGGTAATGCTCACGCTTTGTTCTTCCCTTAGTTTTTTTTTCTTAACCTGAATTTAATTAAAACATCGTGGTGAATACATATTAATATAAAACTATCAAGAATAAGATAGCATTGTTAACTTATGCTGTAAAAGCAAGCAATTTATGAAAGAGAATATGGCTATTTACTTTTTTCTGCTAAAGATGTACTTTGTTTGACAGAAAATTAAGTAATTGAAAAACTAATTCCCATGGAGAAAATACAGGCAAAAAAATGATGAAACAGTGTTTTCTTGTCATTCAAATGGATATGAAAAGGAATTAATTGTATTGGCATTCATAGAATCGTGGAATCACAGAATTTTTTAAGCTGAAAAAGACCTTTAAGGTCATCGAGTCAGATTTGAACCAAACCCTACCAAGTCCACCTCTAAAGCATGTCCCTAGCACCACATTTACATGTCTCTTAAGTACCTCCAGGTTGGTGTCTCCACCACCTCCCTGGGCAGCCCGTACCAAAGCCTATCAGCCCTTTTGGTAAAGACATTTTTCCTAATATCCCGTCGAAACCTCCCCTGGTGCAACTTGAGGCTGTTTCCTCTGGTGCTATCACTTGGGAGAAGGGACCAACCCCCACCTCTCTGCCACCTCCCTTCAGGCAGTTGTAGGGAGCGATAAGGCCTCCCCTGAGCCGGTCCCTCCCCCAGCTCCGTTGCCCTGCTCTGGACACAATCCAGTACCTCCGTGTCTTTCTTGTAGTGAGGGGCCCAGATCTGAACCCACGATTCGAGGTGCAACCTCAC
>NW_010244447.1:43492-43973 GCF_000690775.1 Eurypyga helias | reverse complement strand
TGTAGTGACAAGACAAGGGGTGATGAGTTTGAATTGAAAGCGAGGAGGTTTACATTAGATATCAGGAAGAAGTGTTTCACAGAGAGGGTGGTGAAGCACAGGAACAGTTTGCCCAGAGAAGCTGTGGATGCCCCATCCCTGGAAGTCTTCAAGGCCAGGCTGAATGAGGCTTTGAGCAACCTGGTCTAGTGGAAGGTGTCCCTGGCCATGGCAGGGGGGGTGGGACTAGATGATCTTTAAGGTCCCTCCCACCCCACACCATTCTATAATTCTATGATTCTAAGTAGCCCCTAGCCCATGTTCTTCATAACTTGTAATGTTTTTGAGTGAATTCACTGATTGCTCAGTTATAGAATCACAGAGCAGTTCATGCTGGAAGGGACCTCAGGAGGTCTCTGCTCTGACCTCCTGCTCAAAGCAGGCTCAGGTGTGATAGACACTGCTCAGGCCCATGTCCCGTCAAGTTTTGAATAAACCCAGG
>NW_010244447.1:31708-43461 GCF_000690775.1 Eurypyga helias | reverse complement strand
AGCCTTCACAACGTCTCTGGGCAACCTGTCCCACTGCCTGACTATCCGCATGGTGAAAAGGTTTTCTTTATACCCTAGAATCTGTCAGTGCTTTGAACAATAAAATGTTATATAATAGCTTCGAAGAAGTTTAAAAATCAGTTCTTGTTTGTCTAAAGCTGGGCACCAGAATTAAGAGATCCTCAGTATTACCCTCAATCTGCCTTAGCTCACTGTCTGTAAAACAGGATTAACACAACATACTCCTGTCATGGTACTGGGAAATTAAATTCATTAACTTTTAAGATGATTTTGGATCAAAGGGGTGAAGAACACATAGCTGTGTTCTTAAACCAGCATTTGAAGAGCGAGTAATGATAATGTTTTGGGAAATTAAGAAAGAAATGCCGTCCTGTGGGGAAAAAATTTTACCTGTCATGGTCATGAAAAAAATGTTGTGAATTAAAATATTTGGAAGCTTATTCCCTAACATTTCAATGCTTCTTTTTCCATTCTCAGTAAGGTCATTACAGTAAAGTTTCTTGCTATAATAGATAGTAATAAAACTCTTCACACAATTTCTCTCTAATAAGACTCTGTAAAATACTTGATTTTTGCTTCAGAGTTCTCAGATGTAGAAATCATGATGAGGGCTTTGAAGTACATGGTGACCTTGGTGACCTTGATTTGAGATGGAATAAGTAAATGTTCCATGTGTAAGAAGAAGCACTCAAGATGTAGCTGTTGCCTGTTAAAATCAGCCATCTCCAAGAAACAGAGACCTCCAAAGGATCCTTGCCACCTCGTTTCACAATATATTCTTTCTCTTCTGGTTTTGTTTCTTTTGCTTTTTTGTTATTGTTGTTGTCCTTTCATGCTAATATTTGCCTATATTACAGGTGTAAATATATAAACAGGTTTCTTAGAAGCTTTTTCTAAAGCTCCTTTTGTCGTGCATTCAGTGTTCACATTTGCGTGAGCCACGCTGAAGTATTACATTATCCTGCCTCTGGATGTCAGCATTTCCTCTCATTTGGAAACATTTATAAATTGTCCTTAGACCCGTTCGTCTCTAAGAAACCATGAAGACAGATGGATTTTACCAGATTCCTGCTCTCATTCAGACTGTTCAGAAATAATCTCGACAGTCTGGTCTGCCTTATGAGTGTTTTCAAGTAAACTGGAATAACCATCCTTAGTCAGAAAGTTATATTCTCTGTATAATTAAGAAGGGGATTTTTTCAGGATTTCATTTCTGAGATGTAGGGGGAAGGAGGTTCAATCTTGAATTCACTGTCTTCCTGACATTTAGACTGCAAGCCATGAGAAGAAACAAGAAATTAGAAGAAATTAAACCATTTCAAGCACCTCCTGAAACTGTTATACTAACCAATGGAAAAAGCGATACACAGCTTTTTCTTCCAAGCTAAATCTTACCTCTGAGGCAAGAGCTATATGAGGCTGCATTATTCCAGCTTGCATTATGGCCAGGTGGTGGGGACAAAGCTATAGAAAGGCAATCTTGCTCTTCATGAACGTCGTCAGAGTGATGGCTGTCATGTGGAGGGAGAGCAGGACTGTAAATGGAGAAAAGAACAGGGATTTTTTAAACCGGAGGACCATAATGTCTATCCAAACTAGCCTGCCTGCAATCTCTCCTGTGGTGCACAACAGTAGGTCTAAAACCCTGCAGATTCTCAGGGTGACTTTTGCAGGCTCAGTCATATAGATTTCACCATAACACCCACCTCTCACTGACACCCAATAGATTTGAAGGAACTCAGCACCTCATGGGACCAATTCTCTGCTTTTCTCTAGCTCCTATTAAGTGGGCTCAGAGGCACTGCTAGTAAAGTTTCTCTAGATATCAGTAACTGGGTATCAATCATGTCCTGTGGAAATCTGTCTGCCTAGAAGATTTTGCTTCCTATTTCGACTCTGTTAGACTTACAGAATCATAGAATATCTCAGGTTGGAAGGAACACATAAGGATCAAGTCCAACTCCCTGCTCCTCACAGGACTACCTAAAATTAAACCATATGACTAAGAGTCTCATCCAGACACTACTTGAACTCTGACAAGCTTGGTGCCATGACCACCTACCTGGGGAACCTGTTCAGGTGACCAACCACCCTCTCAGTGGAGAACCTTTTCCTGAACGTCCCCAACGCAGCTTCACTCCATTTCCTCATGTCCTGTTACTGCTGTAGACTGCGAGGAGGGCACCCCTCAGGCTTCTCTTCTCCGAGCTGAACAAACCAACTGACCTTAGCCACTCCTCAATAGTCTTGCCCTCGAGGCCTTTTACCACTTTCATCATTCTCCTCTGGGCACACTCGAATAGTTTGATGTCTTTCTCATACTGAGGTGCTCAAAACTGCACACAGTACTCAAGACGGGGCTGCACCAGTGCAGTGTAGAGTGGGACAATCACCTCCCTTGACCAGAGAGCTATGCTGTGCTTGAACCCGGTAATATATAATCAAAAATGTCCAATGTAAAAAAAAAAAAAAAAAAAGAAAAAAAAAAAGCTAAAATCACTGGAAGGAAATTATATAGTTAAGATTTAATTTCTTGCAAAAATAGAAATAAGTGACAATTCATGCACACAAACCAGAATGTTATGTCCCAAATGGTTTTATATGCATACTGTCATACATTAACAAGTTCAGCCTGACAAAAATGGTGTGTTGCTAGAATGCTGCCCCCTGAAGCATGACCTACAGTTTTATGCTGGAAATCACAGAATTTTCTTTTATTTTTACTCATTGCACTGAGATGTGAGCTAAGACAAGAAACTTCTTAGAAGGAAGGAATATTCAAGAGTCCCTGTCATCTTCTGCATTGAAAGACAGAATTTTCTCATCAGATTTAATGCATGACAGTTACTGAATAACTCAAAGTCAGGCGTAATTGTTTTGTTTAATTACATGTGCCAGAAATATGAATTAAATTTAAAAAAAAAAAATTAGAAATTCGTAAGAGAGGAAATCCATGCCATGCTAAATGCAGTCTGATTTAACCTAACAACATTGGAGTAATATTGTCATAGCACAACTTGCCCTCTTTTCAATCACTCATTAAACTGGTTTTGATTTACAGATGCTTCTACAATTCCCAAGTGTAATGAAAATGGTGTAAATGCTCTCATATTAAGATACGAGTGTGAAGATACTTTCCTGCTATGCAGCTGTGTCTGGTATTTTGAACAAAATTAGGGACCACTTAAGGGAAGTGGATGCAAACAAGCCTATAGGACTGGATGGAATGTGTTTGTGGGTACTGCAAAAGCTGACATATGCTATTGTAAGGCCACTCTCAACCAGCATTGTAAGGTCATGGAAATCAGGTGAAATCCCCAATGACTGAAAAAAACCCACAAATGTCTCACCCATTTTCAAATGGCAAGAGAAAAAACCTGGGTACCCAGTTTACTTAATATCTGTCCACAGGAAAATTAAGAGGCAAATCTTCCTGGAGGCCATTTCCAGGCATATAAAGTACAAGAATTTGACTGTGAGCAGCCAACACAGATATACCAAGGGTACATCATGCCTGACAAGCCTGATGGCTTTCTATGAGGAGATGACTGGGTCATTGAACAGCTGGAGACTTGTAGATGTGGCTTTAGCAATGCACAAGTAGACCATAATACTCTCACAGCCAAACCGAAGAGGCAGACTGGTGGTCAGGGTTGCTTTGAACAGCTCTCAGAATCTGACTGTATTCATGCGTTTATTCTCTTTGTGCTTCAGTAGCAAAGAACCATAAGTGCTTATTTCCAACAAGCAAATCAAAGTGAATTACTATTATTACTTGATCAGTTCTGACACTTCTCGGTGCAGCATAGTGCATGAAAATACAGTCTCTGCTGAAAAACAGCCCCAGTGATATGCTCAAGGGAAGTCAGGCACCCTGAAAAATGGAAGGTGATTTAGTGATTGTGATCTTTGCTCACTTCACTGTCACTTACTTCTTCTGCCTTCTATTAAGACTTTATAGATTATAGGGGTGGCTTTATAGATATATTTGTGGTCTGATAACTGCTACCCTACTTGTATCCTGTTAACTCTGAATGTAAGAGCAGAAGTACTCAATATGGAATTTAGACAAACCCTATGTCAAGGATGGCGACCACATTATAATTTAAAAGAAAGGGTCACAAGTTTTTTTAAAATACGATTTACTCTGGATGCAAAATATATCTGGGATGTATAGTTCTGCAATTAATAAAGTTGCAGATAACATACAGCACTGATACAATGTTTGAGAGTAGACATAAAAATGCTGATGAAACAAGCTGACTGTTGACAAAATCAGCTCAAAAGAATCAGTAGAAAGACTATATGGGTCAAGTTAGGATCCCTTCAGACCAACTCACACAGCAAAAGCCATATCAGGAGCCATCAGCTCCAGAGGTCTCGGTGTTGCACAGCATCTGAACAAAAAGGATTAATGCGGAGAAAGGGAGAGGTGCTGTCCACACACCTAAGACTTTAGGATTCTTCAGTAATGAATACAATGGAGGTTGCGTGAGGGTGGTTCCAGAGTTTTGCAGCACAGATCATAGACATTTGTAGGATAATGAAAAGATAAAACAAAAGTTTGAAGGGCTCCTGTTTCCAGCAGGCAATTCTATAGACTGTGTTTTCGCTGCAGTGTTAGAAATTGTTTTGATTACTAAGATGGACTACACTTTCTGCACATAAATAACACCTTCATTCTAAAATGCAATCACTGCCAGGCAGAAAGTCTGATCAGTGTTCAGCTTCCCTCACCCTCTCTTCTCTCTTTGTCTGATTTCTTTGAAGTTCAGTAAAACATTCCTAGCATGCTATCATCATCACTTCTCATAAAAAGCACAGGAATTCATGACAGATTATATGTAAGTTAAGCAATAGTTTACTTCAAGGAGACGACAACTTGGGGTGAGGTGTATCCTTCCACCTGGCTGGCAAAAAGGTACAGTTCTTCTGCTTTGCATTTTTCTAACTTATTCATAAAATGGGAAGGAAAATTTATTTCCTGACTATTTTCATGGAGTCTCACAAGGCCTTCATGGTAATATTTGGCATCAGAGGAAAACATGTATCACATCTCCCTTGATATTAAAGGGACTGGAAAAACATAAGGACAAGTAAACATATTTCTTTGAAGAAAGGAGTATTTTTTCTATCACCCTGCCTCTTTACAGTAAATACCTGCCTTTTTTGTATACCTGCACCTTCATTAAATTCATACTGTTGTCATATGGTTGCTTTATGTTCTTTTATCTTCTTGTTTATCTTACTAAAAATGTCCAGTTACAGAAGTGCCAAAGCACAGGTTGACTGATTCACAGAAGTGCAAGATTTTTAAATTTGATAACAAGAAGACTCCCAGCTTTCTTATGCGGCAAGTGATGGAAGTCTCCAGAAAACCAGGTTGTTTGGGTTTTTTTTAGTGTGTAAACAACCTAAGTGCAGTCTAATGCTAGGACTGGCAGCTGAAAACATCCTACCACCAACATCCAAGACACAAGTCCAGCGTCTCTCAAGGTCTCCAGATGATATCAAATGAAATGAGCTCACAGAGCAGTATATAATCTTCTAAAGATCTTGCTCCATAGCAAGCACTTAAGCTGGGATCCGAGTCAAACTGGAACATGAGAGCTTTGCAAGGCTAATGCCATCAAGCAGGTATCAGATGCAGCTCAGTGGATAGGAGACATTGTAATACATATCAGGCTGACAGCTCTGGGAACCGAAATCCTTGATCTACAACTGAAATATAAGGTAAGCCATGACCGAGCCAACTTCTCACGAGCATGGTTCACTTATCATCAGAAGCAAGCAGGTTTGGTGACAAATAGAATTTGTTTATATCACGTCCACTGAGATTATCAGCTTTCCCTCTACCATAACACGAGTTTTTCTGGTACTACATTAAGCATAGGTGACTAACTTCTGTCATTTGCTTGTTCCTTTATTTTCAGTCATTTGTTCAATCTAAAAGGTTAAATGACTTTTTGGAGTCTTTGATCTCAAGGCTTTTAGGATGCTGAAAACAAGAGGCAAAGTTTTGAACTTGATCTGATACTCTGTGCTAAGCCAGCACTGAGCTGAAACTGGTTTGGTATGTTTGTAGCAGCCATTGACACTAATGCTGCAGTGTTATGTACCTACTGGAGCTTCCCAAGCTCTGGAGATTTCAGATCCATGAATGGTCATGGAGGCACATGACAGCTGTAGAGTCAGCAAAAAATGTGAAAAAACAGAAGTCAACCTGAAATGGTTGAGAGTTAATGTCAGTGAGGAATCCAGCAGTGATCTTCATTAGGGGACTGAATTAGGCAGTCACATGTATACTGCTTCTAACAAAAAATTCTGCACCAAGGATGTCCAGAATTGCTCAGTTTCTACCCTTTTTTCATCTGCTGGCAGATTGTATGCCAGTAATTTTTCTAACAGTCCTGTTGATATATGTGGTAAAGCTCAGGTAGCTCTGTATCACATGCCACTACATATCATCTTAATCCATCTGCAAGTAGATGTTAAACTGGATTATAGAGAAACCGCTAATCCTTGTATTATTCTGTAAGTAAAACTAATCCCCAGGACTGAACTTTCAATCACTACCCATTTTATCGTTGCCCTCTGGAAGTACTCAAACAAATTTACCAAATTATTCTGAATTTCTGCTAACACTCTTAAAGAAGTGTGTGAGCCATCACAGGCAGGATGCAGCAACAAGTATAAAACTATGGATGAAATGAAGAGTAAATTTACCTTCATTACCTCACAAACTGGGTGATTCCTGAAGCAGCACCCGGGATGAGGCACACAAGCAGGAATACAGGCCCTGTGGAGTTAGGTACATGCTAGGGAATCATCAAACCTGGTCTTTTCACCTGTATTTCAAAGATTCACACAGGTGTAGTTTACCACTATCCTTTGATCTTTCTCACAGACGGCAGGAATCTCAAGCCTGTTTGATAGGCTACCTCTAAGTCTACCACAGGCCTATGTTATGTAAACACAGATGCTCTACTTGTTCAACACACAAGGCTAATCAGCAATTAGTATGATACACGTGTTTTTCCACACCTCAGCTGCAAGTCACTTCAGCGTGTTTACAATCCTCCCCACCCATCTTCCGTTATTTTCCCACAACAAGATATAGAGGGGTTAAGGAGGAAGAGGATGGATGTCTTCCCTCTGCCCTTCAAAATAAAACCATCCTTTCTTTGCACCACAGATGCAGTTTGAATGCCGTGTTCTGCTCTGAAGCCATTAGCTTCCAGTGAATGGGTTTGTATTTGACTTTGGTTAGCTTTTCTGAGAGCCTGTTCCAGAAGGCAGGACGTTGAGCAACAGCTGAATTTATCTATCATGGGTTTCTCAGACAGGGTTAAAATTTGGGGCACACAGCTCGAAGATATGGATGACTTTCTAATTGGTCATGAAAGGGCCTTCAGATGGTGACAGCTAGATCAAAGGTATTCTGTAACCTATGAATACCTGGTGCTTTCTGAAAGCTCATTAAAAATGTTTTCCAATAAAAAGATGTAAAAGAAACTTGCCAGTGTGAAATGTGTGTGTTCAAACTGAAGCACACTGTGGTGGGTTGATCTTGGCTGACAGCAGGTACCCACCCAGTCACTCAGTCACTCCCCCCCTCCCCGCCTCAGCAGGACAGGGGGAGAAGATAGAAAAAGCTCTTGGGTTCAGATAAGGACGGGGAGATCATTCACCAGATACCATCATAAGCAAAACGGACCCGACTTCAAGGAAATTAGCTTAATTTATTGCCAATTAATAACAGAGTAGGATAGTGAGAAATAGCAAAAAAATTAAAAACACCTTCTCCTCCACCGTCCCTTTTTCCCAGGCTTAACTTCCCCCCTGATTTTTCTACCTTCTCTACCCCAAGTAGCTCAGGGGGATGGGGCATGGGGGTTGGAGTCAGTTCATAACTGGTAACTTTGTCTTTGCTGCTCCTTCCTCCTCATGCTCTTCTACTGCTCCAGCATGGCATGACTCCCACGGGATACAGTCCTTCACACACTTCTTCAACATGGGTCCTTCCCACAGAGTGCGGTCCTTCAGGAACAAACTGCTCCACTGTGGGTCCTCATCTGATCCTGCCGGAAAACCTGCTCCTGCGTGGGGCCTCTACATAGGCCACAGCTCCTGGCAGGAGTTCTCATCAGGCTGCTGCTTCTGTCAGGGCATATTCCTCTTCTCTGGTGTGGGATCCTCCATGGGCTGCAGGGAGACCATCTGCATTACCATGGTCTTCTCTGTGGGCTGCAGGGGAATCTCTGCTCTGCTGCCTGAAGCATCTCCTCACCCTCCTTCTGCAGTGACCTCGCTGTCCGCAGGGCTGTCTCTCCCACATTTTCTCACTCGTCTCTCTCAGCTGCTGTGCAGCATTATCTACCCTTTCTTAAATACGTTATCACAGAGGCGCTACCAACAAAGCTTAAGGGACTCAGCTTTCAGCAGTGGCAGGTCCATTTTGGAGCCAGCTGGAACTGGCTCTGTCTGACATGGACCATTTTCCGGTGTCTTCTCACAGAAGCCACCCCTGCAGCCCCCTGCTACCAACACCCTGGCATGTAAACCAATACACATGCCAGTGTTAAGAACAGCTGGTTTAGGGATTTATTCTCAAATGCCTTACTCACTGAATTCTCAGGCAAAACTGTTACATGTCTGTCCTGGTTAGACTCCAGCACAACCCTTAGAATAGTAGTAGTTTTTCTCTTACAAGCTAAAGGAAAAACAACCACATTATTATTATTATTTACTGTTCCTTTAAAGTCACGATAAGATGTGTTTGCTTCAGTGAGCACTGTGATCTGTGTACATTTTGTATTTTATAAAAATAGCCTACCCTCTTTTCCCACTGCTGCATGGAGGCTGCTGGAAGATGAGACTGGCATAATAAGGTCAGTGCTGCTGGGTAGAGTAACAAACTTGTCAGGAAATGTTAATATCAAAAACAGCATCTCAGAAACATTTTCTTTATTCTTCTCACTTGCTTAAGACTTGAGGTTTTATGTCTCACCACCTGCTGTTTTTGGTAAAAAAATATGCACAGATTAAAAAAGAAGTTTAATTAAAACATTTAATATAAAGCCAGGAAGAGGTTCAGAATCTAGTCATTAGAAGGAACAAGTGTAGGCAGCTATATATACTTGATTTCCTGTACATACTAGCAATAATGTCTTTTGGGGTAAATTTCTGACAAGTTTATCACCATTGTATCTAGGAACCATGGGTTAAATCCTTGGCCATGTACAAATCCTCTTTTCAATGCTTCAGTGGAAAATTCACCGTTACAGAAAAATGTTATGCAAATCACATTACATTTTACTGCCTTGGTGATTCCAATCCTTCTGCCCACTGACCATGCCAACATTCTCTATATAGACACAGTAGAAAATCCCAGAGAAAGAAGTAATAAAAATAATTAAACGATGACAACTTTACAGTACAGGAGGAGAGAGACAAGAGATTAATTTGCTGGAGAAAGAAATGAGAAAAGTGTCAATGGAAAGACAAAATATGAAAAAAAAAAAAAAATTGAGAACTAGTCCCACTTTCATATTTTCTGAATTTATTTAAAAAAAAAAATATGGTTCCATCTGTGGGTCTTTGCATCATGTTCTGCCCTTGGTGTATGCAATCTTAAATCTCAAGCATGCGTTATGTTAAATATAGTGCCTGCACCCAAATTTACTGCACTAATCGAGGAATAGAATATGTGAAAGTCTATCATCATGGCTGTCAGCAGCAACGCTCAGCACACGTTGTCTGCATCCCAGAAGCTGTGGTGTGCGGGACAGTAAGCCTGTGCTAATAAGCATGGATAAGAGGTGCACCATAGTATCTCTCTATATTAATATAGTAATGTGGGTTCCAGATAGCTTGGAGAAAAGTGGAGAAATCTAGTATGTGGGTGCAGCAGGCTCCAGCCTGCTGGCAAAGATCCACATAGACGTACCCACCAGTAACCAGGTTACAAACTTCTAAAGGCTTTTTAGATATTGTTTAGAAAATACCTTTTCCTCTTTGATATTTACAGGTAATTTACTTTGAATGCACTTTTGCTTTCCTCTTCAGTGAAGAAAAACATCAGATTTGTCAAAGTGATTCGCAGAGGTGGTTGAGGGTAACATACAGTCTAATCCACCTCTTCTCACTAAGCAACTGAAATATTCACAGCTGAGCTCCCTAAGTGGGGAGAGAACAGAGGGAATCTAAAAGCATGTAATATCACTGAACTCTTCATTCAGTAAGTGTAGGGTTTTTTCCACAATCTCTTCAGCAAATATGTTTATGGTTTTTACGTTCACGTTGGCTTAGCATTCTGACATAAAATTTCCCTTTGTTTATTCAGGCTTGTATAGCAGCACAGAATTGTTCTGCAATCTCTGTATTTTCAGATGGTTTAGGGGAAAAGGAAGGTTCTATCTGGAGACTGCACTTAAAAAAAATCCTGAGGTTGCATAGCAATTGGAAGAGCGCATGTTCAATTCTGAATCATCATCCTTGCTTTTCTGTTGCTATGGAGATGGGATGGCTGCTTCATACCTTGTTCTGTCATCTCCACAGCTGCAACAGGAGCTTGGTAGGGTGCAGGTGATGTCCCTGCTCATCATACCTTCTCTGTCCTTCACAAACACAAGAGAAGAGACTGATTAATTTTCAGTTTGTGCTTAGATCCTGGCTTATTGTGGTACCACGTCACTGCTGTGTTTAAGAATATCAGTGTCAGTGCATCCTGGGACTGTGTGAAACAAGGGATTAAGACTGATCCTTTATCACATATACCTCTAAAAGCACTGCTGTGAATTATCTTTTTCCTAAGAGTCTATGTACAGGTACCTTACCCACCTATTTTTTGAGAACATCATATATACATTCATTTTAATACTGGAATGTGAAAACCATTATAATTAATGTACAAACACAATGTACATTTATTAAGTATTTTCTATTCTAGAGCTATAGGAGGAGGAAAGGGAGGGGAGCTAAGAGCAGCTGAAGGCTCCAGGTATGAAAGGGAGGCATATGGCAAGAAGCCATTCTTCTTGTTGTGGCAAAAACACTTTAGCTCACACACTGAACACAGAAGTAGGTCATATGATGATTTCTTTTTATGAGCTGCACTTGACAGGCTGCACTAGTTCAGAAGTATGTCTGATTTTTTGAAAGGCATTTCTTCTTTCAGGATTGGAGAAGCAACTACAACCCTATATATAAAAGCCCACCTCATTTATATGTGAATATTTCCAATAGTAATCTCAAATCTTACTTTAACCCAGACAAGTGAAGACTATTTCTTCATAACCAGGAATACCATTTTTTATTTTTTACACTGAAAAAACACATATCCTTTTCCACTGAGCTATCTTGCCTGCATGGGTTTTGAAGAATTACGTTCTTGTTTGAACTTTTGCCTGTATAATACATTACAGATGAAAGGGCTCAAACTACTCCGCAAGTGTTGTATGACCACAATGACCATGTGAGTTCAGATCTTTCATCAGAACACAAAATATAGCAAGCAGGGAAATAATGAAATCTTCTCATCATCATAGAATGGTTTGGGTTGGAAGGGACCTTAGAGATCATCTAGTCCCAAACCCCTGCCATGGGCAGGGACATCTTCCACTAGACCAGGTTGCTCAAAGCCTCATCCAGCCTGGCCTTGAACATTTCCAGGGATGGGGCATCCACAGCTTCTCTGGGCAACCTGTTCCAGTGCCTCACCACCCTCTCCA
>NW_010244447.1:0-31698 GCF_000690775.1 Eurypyga helias | reverse complement strand
AATCTAAACCTCCCCAC
Source organism: Eurypyga helias (assembly GCF_000690775.1). Taxonomy (NCBI): domain Eukaryota; kingdom Metazoa; phylum Chordata; class Aves; order Eurypygiformes; family Eurypygidae; genus Eurypyga; species Eurypyga helias. The sequence continues at coordinate 31,681 of NW_010244447.1, read as the reverse complement.
TTTCAATGTAACCCCATTCCCCCTCGCCCTGTCACTACAGGCCCTTGTAAAAAGTCCCCCCCAGCTTCCTTGTAGCCCCTTCAGGTACTGGAAGGCTGCAATAAGGTCTCCCCGGAGCCTTCTCTTCTCCAGGCTGAACAAGCCCAACTCTCTCAGCCTGTCCCCATAGCAGAGATGTTCCAGCCCTCTGAGCATCTTTGTGGCCTCCTCTGGGCTCGTTCCAACCGGTCTACATCCTTCTGATGTTGAGAGCTCCACAGCTGGACACAGCACTCCAGATGGGGTCTGGTCTCTCATGGCTGTGATCCACAGCCAGAAGTACATATGCAATAAATGCAATTTTTTTGATAAAACATCACTCTGTCCATCTACTAAGCAACTGTATCACTCAAGAAGCTTCTGAAAGGTTATCTGCTTCAATGTTATTTTACCACATCTGTTGAATTGTATTACTTACCATCACAACTGTTGTTATTTGTTATATAGACTCAAACTTTTGATGGACATAAGATGTAAATAATGTTTTGCTTACACCTTTTTAGTTTTGCAATTTACGCCATCTACCTTTGAGCGTAAGTTTTATGAAGATTCCACACTCTCTGACTCATCTAAGTAAAATACTCAGGATATGCTGTAAATCAAATTTATTTAATGTAACGCTGAGTGGACCTTGGTATGCTCACCTTCTACGGTTTCAAAGCCCTCCTGACATTACATTTAAAGAGGTGCAAATCATTCTCAGCTCTTCTGTTTGGTATGTCTAAGGACGAGTCCATTTCCCATTATCATCAATCATGCTCCTTCCATAAGCACAATTCCCGTAAGACTGGGGTCTGGTTTGCATCCCATTACGACTAATGGCCGTCGCACGCATACCTCATGCGCATTTCGGAGACCAAATGGATTTATGGAAGGCTTTTGGGCTAGCACTGCCGGCCTGCAGGGTGAGGTGCCAGGCAGCAGGGGTGCAGGCAGCGGGGGAGGGCGCGGAGCAGCGACCCTGTTGGGGGGGGTCAGCTCCACCGGGCGCTGTCCGCGGTGCTGAGCGGGAGCGCCACCGCCGCGCGGCTCTTCCCGGCGGGGAAATGCTCTTGGCACAGCAAAACCTAGACACTGAATTAACCCCCTCAGTGCAGACAGTTAGAAACAACGCCAGACTGATCAAAAAAAAAAAAAATAATCCTAACTAATTACTCTGGGAGGAGATTAATTCTTGTACACGCATCGTTATATGATGTCATCTCCCATGGCACACGGGGTGCACCAGATGATCTTTCAAGGTCCCTTCCAAACCAAACCACTCTAAGATTCTATGAATATTTAAACAGATTAAAACAGTGCTTTCCAAAGCAGACACATTTTTGTATCGATGTCCCTAGAACGAACCATCTTTCCCCAACAGGAGGGGAGTCACTCTTCTGCCACAATTTTTCACAGTGATTGTTTCAGAATCTGCTGTAGGTTTAAAACAAATAATCATATTTAATTTATGGCTGGGTTCTTGTGACCAACTGTTAGTTAGCACTTAGCTGGTTTTAACAGTGCACTTTAAGAGATTCCAGATTCTTTCCTAAAAACAGAACACCTAAGCTGAATTTAAGAAGAAACCTGGATTGTGGGTGATATTCTCTTTTCTCTGGAATTAATAAACTAATTCAAAGACATCAGAGAAAAATAAGATCAAATATCTGAGTCAAGGAAGGACAACAGCTACTTCCACAGGGAGATAGTGAGTCCTTCATATGGGAAGCATAAGAATTTTGAGGAGGCGGCTTATTAGGAAGATAAATGGGACATAGGAAGCTGTTCTCATGTTGGCAAGTGGCCAGAGAGGAAGGACATGAATGAGAAGCACACAACCAGAGGTAATAAAGAAGTCACACTCATAAGCAGTGCAGAAAAGCACTCCTGAGACAATTAAAATAGGACTGATATCCCAAAGAGACAGTAAAGAGGGCTACCTAGCTTGTAGGCATGGAAAATCCCTGGGGGTCCTTCAGGAGTGTCCAAGTAAGTCCACTGCTATCCTGTGATTTGATTAGCTGTTAATTTTCACTCTTTTTTTTTTTTTTTTAAACAGGGGTTTGTGTCTATTTACTGGAGTGGGAAAAAAAGGTCAAAATTCATGGACTTGAATGTCCAGGTAACCAACTCTTTTCAACTTACAGTATTCAAAGCATGTGAGTAGCTTCATTAAAAAGATGCATTTTTTCACAGTCCCAGATGTGACACTTGCCATGGTACAGATGGTACTGTCCAAAACAGATTCCACTGATTTATGCCACATAGAATTAAATACTCAAATCTTATCATGGACTTCATGAAAAGAAAGTGTTCTTAATTTTACACTATATTTTCCTTGGCTTCAGTTAATCTCCTTACTCCTGTTTATACAACTTTTTCATTTTAAACAATATATGTCCTTCAAATAAGTTGTATCGTACTCCAGAATCATACTGACATGTCTGATTAAGACTGTCTTTGAGACAGACATACTATAATTGATATGAGCATATTAAGGAAGGGGTGGAATTACTCAATATTCAAATTTTATTTACAGTGCTTCAACATGCTTTGTAGAATTTCTTGGAAGGGCAACAAACAGCACTATGGCCAAGGCCTTTATATCCTTCAGCTTCATTTATTCGAGCCCTTAACTTGATGGGTTTTTGTCCACATTCATTCTGAAAGGGTGGAGCACAACAAGTCTTATTTTATTAATAGGATATTTGGCTAGAAGGTCTTTGTCAGATCAAATCATTGCTCAACAAAATAACAGGAGCAGTGTGAAGTAGCAGTTTTCCATTAGCATTCTGCCAGAACAAAGATGCAGCTCTGCAACTAAGGACTTAGTGCATGTCTCTCTGTTTTTCTTTTTGGAAAGGACACAACAACCACATGCAAAGTGCATTTAAGCAGCTTCTTTCTTTGGATCCAGATCAAGACGGAAGATATCTTTTACCAACGTGTCCAAGACAGGGTTCTCTAAGAAGAATACATCTGTTGCTGTGTTATCTCATCTCTTCTCAAAAGGCAAGTCTTTTCTTGTTTAACATGTAAAGGAGATTTATTGTTCCTATTGTACTGACATTGCTGGCCCAAGCCCTGCTTGCTTTCTTGAATCAAATCAACATGATTTGTTCCAAGAGTCAGTACTAAAAAGATTAAGAAAATAATGTTTGTGGGAGGGAAATAATTTCAGAAATCCTTCATGTTCATGGCTTCCAAACAAAACAGCAATCAAGAAATCAGCATGTTTCATCTCATTCAGTAACACAGAAACCTTAATCTTTGACTGTTACAATAATCCTTAAAATATTATTTTGGATACCTTTTGGCCTTTTAGAAAGCATTTCATACTAACTGATTTTAATAGTCTTTATCACTGCAGGCAACATTTCAACGTGAGTGAAAACCATCCCAGATTTGCTCTACAATCCAGTATAACTAGACAGTGTCTGACAAACAAACAGTAGTTATTAATCTGATTGCATTTCCCTTATATATATCTTTAGGGATGATTATCTAGCCTTATATTACTTAGCTTTATAATTTTTCAGGAAGATATAACTTTATTGGAAAGTTCTGACATAGAAAATTATCTTTTTAAAGTTTGCTGAATTTTGAAATGTATAAAGGAAAGATTTCTTTATCAAGAGAGTAGTCAAACACTGCAAGAGGCTTCCTAGAGAGATGGTCATGCTTGTCAGTGTTCAAAAGGCATTTGAACAATGCCCTTACAAACATGCTTTATCTTTTGCTCAGCCCTGAAGTGGTCAGGCAGTTGGACTAGATGGTCACTGTAGGTCCCTTCCAACTGAACTAATCTAGTCTACTTTGGTCTATGTAATTATTTTATTTGATGTAAAATAAGATGGTAGATTTAAATTAGATATCAGTAAGAAGTTCTTCATGGAGAGGGTCATGAGGCACTGGAACAAGTTGCCCAGAGAAGCTGTGGATGCCCCATCCCTGGAAGTGTTCAAAGCCAGGCTGGATGAGGCTTTGAGCACCCTGGTCTAGTGGAAGGTGTCCCTGCCCATGGCAGGAGGGTTGGAACTAGATGATCTTTAAGTCCCCTTGTAACCCAAACCATTCTGTGATTCTAAGATTTTTACCATTTTCTTTTATGAAATCTTGATATTTAACTTGAAAGTGTTGAAGTCAGACTAGCTTAAGAGGTCAAAATGTGCAAATGGGCACATTAAGTGTGCTTAATTCATAACATTGCTTAACTGGCAAGGCAGCATGCTCTCCTTTGGAGATGTGGGCTCACAAGCAGTGGCAAAGCATTTTTGGTTTGATTCTGAGGTCTTCATGATGCTTAGCATGCAGTTTAGAAGAACAGCATGTGGCATATGCAGTTCTTTCAGATTTGATTTGTTGCGGGTATATACTGAAGTTCATTGTTGTTAGTGTATTCCTTGACATAAACCGGTAAGTATGCTACAGGGAGGAAAGGAAAAGCAGTGAATTTTTATTGGAAGATCTGATGATTTTGAATAGTGTAGGCAACACCATTACAGAGATGTGCCCTATTTTTTGCTGTCATAAACTTACACTCACAAATAGCTGGGGTTTCCTTTCCTGTGCTATCTTCACAGAAAAAAGCTGAAATTCCCATTTATATTTTAAGTACCACTTGCCAAGGATGCCCACAGCCATGTGCTTCACTGAGCCACACTCAAATTCTGCTTTACTGCACAGTTAGCCCTGCTGATGTTAGCATAAATAAAGGAAGTACATGACCTTGAATGTCAGCTTTTACTCTTATATAGATAAGCACGGTCTCATTAGCTATTTACTGGATTTATCTGGTTCATATGAAGAGTTCATAAGGATTTTCTGTACAAACAATTTTTTGGTTCTGTATGTTATAAAGAATGGATAACTTAATGTATCAAGCATCTTTGAAATCCGTGTCTCAATATTGTCTTAATTTTTTATTGTTTTCAGTTTCGTAGCAAACCCATACATACCTTTGCTGTTCAAAAGACCTAAGAAAATGTAGATTATCTTACCTATGTTGGGATTATATAAAATGAGTTTATTGCATTCTTATTTGATGAAACTTGTGATTCTCAGAATCAGTTAAGAAAAAAAAAGTTTTAGTCAATTTTTAATCAATAATTAGGGATTAAAACTGAAAAGGTGCTCCATCTGATCTGCCATGCTTATTTGCTTTAAGTTCCCCTAATAATTTACAGTCGTTTCCTCTTTCCCAGGCAGTAGTCCTCAGGGAAGGCTGTGATACTGCTCATCTCTACCATTTTCACAGAATAAGTTACCACACACCATTTTTTCCACAGTAACTGTCCATGTGCCCTCTTATCTCCTGAAAGTGTGAAGTTATTTAAGATAGCTCACGTTGCATAGATAGAAAGGCAGTTCCTCATCCATTTGAGAGAAGCAAACAATTCTAAAGCCAGTTGCTGCAATGCTGCTGATGTATGGTAACTTGCTGATGTGTTGGTTCACCTTAGAACCATCTTCCACGTGGGAAGAGTCATGATCAGTTGCCTAATCTGGTATCCACTGAAGCAAATTTTTTAAAGCTCAGGATTTTGTAACATTTTTATATACTCAGGATCATGATTATATTTTAAATCTCTGAAGACATTAAGGAAATAAAGTATCTGTGTATAAGCATAAATTATCCTTATTCTTCAGAAAGAAAAGGTCAAATTTAATATAGAGTTTCTGAAGCATCTTAATTTATTCAAGGAGAATGCAAACAAAATACTCCATACAAAAAAGCAACGGTCATCCATGGACCGAAACAGGTCAGCTGAATTAGAGGTTGAACTCTCCAGGTCTGGCACAAGGGTGATGTAATTTAAGTCGGTTTAGCCTGCGCTAAAAAATGGCTAAATTATCTCAAGTGACTTTGCATCTATCACAAGAATAAGCACGTAGTTCATCACTATAGCTCAATTAATGCAACACAACTTGCTACATTACAGAAACTTTGTGCCTGAGTCCTTTCTTTTATTAGGATAATTTAAGGACCCATTTTAGTGTATGAATAATTTGCTTCAGCACCTGTGAAGAAGGAACATGGCAGTAATTTTATACAGCTATCAGCTGTGCACACAGTTTTGACAGTAAGAAGATGCTATTCCCTGTTTCTCAGCTATGCCGACAACGGGAAAGAACAAGATGTCAGGCTGTGAAATTATAACTTTCCATTGCACCCGACACAGCCTTATAAAATGTGCCTAGAACAGAACGTTGGTGACTTCATTGGAGTCAGCCTTTTGTGCTTTTACAAGTAAATCTAGCATTGAGTTTGAGGTTAATGGAGTTTTTCAGAAATCCACTCCTTTCAGATCTGTCCACAAAGACATTAAGTTGTGATAATAACAAATGATAAGTGGTGCAAAGCAACTGTCAAGTGTCTCATACTGTGAGATGTATTTTCAATTAGTTTATTAATGTTTTAATATTGCAAAAATAAATTAATTACATTTGTGGCATAATCTGTGTTAGGGAACAGAGGAGAAATTTACTATGAACTTAATTAAATTGCTATGCATAATGCTGCAGAAGATCACTGGCGACATAATACATCCACTTGGACCAAAGGTGTTTAAAGAGATAATTCTCCTGACGCTAATGGACTTTGAGATTATAAATGTTGGTTATTTGCTTCAGAGCCAGCAATTTCTCATGGAATTATCATACTAAAGATATCACTTTTATGAAAGAATTAATTATAATTGTTTTTTTCTAAGATGCATTGAACACATATAAAGCTGAGCAATTAATAAATGCTATGTTGTGTCATTGGTGTATGCCATCAATTCAGAAAATGGCAAAAGAAATTATTTTCCTTTCATTTGCATCTATGAGGATTTGAGTATTCCCAATGAATGCAGCAAAATTGCATCAATAAAAAAATTAGCATAAAAGAGGAAAATTGACTCAGACTGGACTAACTACCCATCAGCAGATCCTAAGTGCCTCTTTTTAAAGTCGTGTTTCTACATAATGTGACAAATTTATTCGGTTCTGTGTTCATAGAAAGAATGTGACCCATAGTTTTTCATCTTCTTCAAGAAAATAAATCATTTGGAAAATCATTTCAGAAAGTAATCTCTGTTTGTTTAGACAGGCATGCTTTTTCCGGCTCTAATTAATATTTTGCAACAGATCGAATAGTTAGGGCACATGGGCTTGAGAGAGCTTCACCTGAAAATTATCAGAGCCCTCAAGTGTTGCCCTTTCCTCAGCTGTGAGACAACCCCTCTGTTGAGGTAAAAGTGATATTACCATATACTAGCTAACCTCCTCAATCATCTGAGCCATCAACCATGCGTGAGGGGACAGCGGAAGGATGTGTTTCAGTAAGTCTGTCCCTCAGAGCCAGTGATGTAGACTGTGGGTTGCAAAACAGTCCCAGACATTGATTAGCTGCACGCTATGAAATCTCTGACGGTTGTGCATATGCCAGACAAGAGAAGTGAAGGATCTGTGGATGCTTTGTTACTGAAAATTTCAGAAAATCTGGGAGAGAGCACATGTACTTGAGGGTTTGAGGAACTAGATTTATGGCCACTTTTCCCAAACAGGAACGTAAGGTGCTCTCCATAAAAGTGTAAGGAATACAGTAGTGCAAAAGCAATTAAATGTGAAGCATAGATGAAGAAGTAGGAGATCTCATATTTTTACACCCATGTGTAGTTTTCCATATTTCCACTGTCCCATTCATATGCACAAAAGGCCAGCCAGTATCTCACACTAGAAAGTGAAGGAGCATTCGTTCAGACACATGGATGCAAAATACTGCTTCTTTTACCAGATTTCCTCTTCCTGAACTAAATAATATCACATGTTTTGGATCAGGTTCTCCCTTGGACTTTTTAAAAATTGTTATGTGATTAGCAATTGCAAATGACATCCACATCTAACCCACCAATTCGTTAGCAGACCACCACTCACAGTACGTAGACACCAAAAACTGCATGCTGTGCTTTCCTCAGAAAGCATTAAATTCCTCTGCATGCATTTCAAAGGTTTTATAGCTCGTGTTGCTGTCTTCTTTGCCTAGAAGCAGAGCAGCTGAACAGTAAACTAATTTTAAATCCTTTAAAATTATCTATAAAATTAGAAGAATTTACTGTGTTGCTAAGACTAAAATTGAGTGAGTTTTTAATACAGTTGTGTAGAATACTAAGATTTGGGAGGTCATTTATCACTAAACCTCAATAAGAATAGAATTGAAAGTATTATTCATGAGATTGACTTGGAGTCTAAATAATAATAGTTAATTCAAGTCATGTGAGCTACAATGGTGCTGTGGGGACTGGGTCACTCAAACAGTGCTACTTCAGTGAATGTATTTCAAAATTGATAGCCTGGAAACTGCCATAATACCATTAAATTCTGTAAAATTGAGAGTAGCACTGCATTCTTTTCTTCCTGACCTACATTTCTGCAGTACTTCTGAAAGGCGTTCGTGCGATGGGTGTGAATGCAGAGATGGGATTTAGAAGCAAGGTGAACAGATCTGATTATTACTAAAAAAAACCCCCAAACAAACCAAACCAAACAAACAACCAAAACCCACCTTAAAATAGAACCTGATATCTAATACCTTGCATTAATTCAATGATGTCACTACAATTTTCATTTAAGTATCTGACAAGATGATAGTAATCGCACTTTATCTCAGTAATGAAGGCTTTGGCAATAGAATGTTAACTCCTGCAGGAATTTTTGCAGCACTCTAGATTGTCAGCTTCATTGCCACTAACCATACTTTGTTCTTCATGGAGATTTAATTTGTAATTTTGATCAGGAAAAATTTCTAACAGAATTCATAGGAAATTTCAGAGACTAGTAAAAGAAGGAACAGTGGTTTTGCCCACTAAGAACCATCACCTCAGATAGGTCAGGATCTCTGATGAAGCCCATGAAGGCAAGTGTGCTGGGCAGCTTTTTTCAGAGTGTCTCCCTTTATGCCTGAGTAAGTGAAACTTTAAGGGAATTTTTCATCCCCTGCATAATTACAAAAAAATGTGATTTCTCTAAAAAAAATAAAAATAGCTGGCAAACTGAAGGAATATTTAGAAATGAGTTACAAGGAATTTTTATTGCTATTCACTTAGGAACAGCTTGTCTAATAGATGTGCATTAGGAAAAATCTCTTATTTCTCATCATTCATGCAGCACAAGGGGTGTGATGTGATGTCAAATTAATGTGTCTGGAGACACTGGTGTGTGACTATAATTACTCTGAGTGGAGAACTGACTTAATGATTTTGAAAAAAAGTTCATTTTCTTACATCAGCTTGAGTTACCTTATTTATATATGCATATAGAGAGAGATTTACATGTACACCTGAGTAATAATACATGTGCTTTCAGGACTTTCTATCGATATTAAATTCTGACAAGTTACATAAACCGCTGAAGAATATAGGGATACAGGTATTTTTGCTTCAGCTTCAGCATTTTCTGTTCAGCAATTGTGACCAAAGTTACTACATTTGTTACAAGACAAAATTACTACAACACTGCCAAATAAAATTATAAAACTGCAATTACAATTTATGCACTGCTCTTTGAAAAATACCTGTTTTTTAAAAACATTATTTTTGGGTCATCTGATCTGCCCAGCTTCTCCCATAGCACTTAAAGTCTTTGTCCAAAGTAAATTCTATATATCAGGAGCCATGTAAGGAACTGAGAGAGTTCTATTTACAAAAGAGCCAACTAAATTAATTTTAAGTGTTAGACAATTTGGAAATTTCAGTAGATAGGAACTACGAGAAGGTGGAGGAGAAGCTAGAGATACACCCAAAGGAACCTCCCACCCACTGCAACAATCACAGAGGGATCTCTCCACTTGGATGGTGACATGGAGTTCATTACCCTGTTTGCCATTACCCTCTTCCTGAAGTGTAGCAGGGCTAGACTGTCTCTAAGCATTTTTCTTTTCCATGCATCAAGGCTACTTCCCCAGGAATATCTCCACAGCATTGGAATGTGGTTCTTCCTGGTATAGTCATTCCCATTCCCATAGCCTAACTGAAGTCACAGGGCCATGGGACAAATATAAGCACCACCATAGGGAGTCTGCTGGGAAAGGCGTGACCTGCAATACCTGGCTGAAATCACTGAGGTGTCATTTCAGTAACCAAAATGCTTTCATTCTTTATGTGTTATTCTTCAGACCAATATTCTAAGAGTGTTACATCCCCTTTGATCAAAGACAGCAAATTTCTGATAAACTAATGCCTTACATTGGGTTTATTCTTGCTGTTAGAAGAAAATGGCTGTCAAAGGGCTTGAAAATGTCTTTGTTACGATTTTGCAGTATTCACAATGTTCATTAGTGAAATTACTCACTTCATAGTTATTTAAACTTACATTTTATTTATTTTAGATATATTTTAGCTGTATTTACATATATATGATATTGTATTTCATATAAGATTTGTTTATTCTTATATACATCCTTGACATTCTCACAGAGGTCTCACAGAATAACTTCAAGTCACTAAAGCATTTAACTTTCATTTCTCTGATACATTTTTACAGTACAGAATTTGTCAACACTTCCTTAAAACAGCCTGATCTTAAGAGCCTTGTCTTTCCGTTCATGACATCTCCATGTTCACATGCACTAAATGAAAGGGCAGAGTAATACAATTCCTGCAGTTTAAGAGTATATATGCCACGGAAGTCAGTGGTTACCTGATAAGAAATGTGTTCTTTCTCTCTCCACTGTGCACACTCTAGAAATTATTCATGTTAGGCATGAGACAGATTTTGCCAGCACACGTATTTTGTTTTACTGCTCCCTCCTTCCAGAATTACAGCTAAGAGCCCCGTGCTGTGTCCCCCGGAAACATGGTGGTTAGTGACTGGAAGCTACGGCTCCGCTGCTGGGGAAGGCACAGGGAGGTGGACGTGTCTGTGCCCACCGGACTGCTTTCTCCCCCGCAACGTACCGCAGTGACTGTGCTGGCGCTGGTTCTGAGCACGTGACGATGCAATTGTGTGAGTTCATTTCCCACACAGCCTTACCAACCAGCCAGGAATAGTAACTTAGGACACACATAACATTCCTCCGATCCTGTAGACAGGTGCAGGGTTGCTGGAAAAGAGGAAAATTAATTATTTTCTGTCATCCATTCCCACTCTGACTTTCCATTCAAAATGTATGTGGTCTGTCACCGTCATCTCCCACAGAAGAGCTGGCACCTTCCAAGGTTGTAATGCCACTCTTGAGCCATCCAGGAGAGGGTGATGGAGAGCACAGTCTGTCATAAAGCTCCCTGGGTACTTTGGTTCCTCAAAATGCAAAGCAAGGCCTGTTAAAGTTGTTATGCTTTTCTATTATCTGAGCTCTTAACCTCATTCTCTTGCTAATTCAGACTTCCTCCCGACCACTCTATCCCTTTCAAATGGCACATTGCAAGTGCAGGCAAATAATATACCCAGATCTCGTCAGGTCTGAGATTTTGTTGAGAAGGATTAGTATGTTGTTTGGAAAAGATTTACCATCCTCTTATCTTAAACATGAATTTACATAGCTGACTCACCCATGAACCTGTTTAAAGGTTCTGTAGAAAATCATAGAACCACAGAATGATAGAACGGTTTGGGTTGGAAGGGACCTTAAAGACCATCTAGTTCCAACCCCCCTGCCATGGGCAGGGACACCTTGACTAGACCAGGTTGCTCACCGCCTCATCCAGCCTGGCCTTGAACACTTCCATGGATGGGGCATCCACAGCTTCTCTGGGCAGCCTGTTCCAGTGCCTCCCTGAGGCCTTCTCCATGCTGAAAAACCCTGATTCTCTCAGCCTTCTTTCATAGCAGAGGTGCTCCAGCCCCCTGGTCATCTTCATGGCCTCCTCTGGACTCGCTCCAACAGGTCCATGTCCTTCTGATGTTGAGGGCCCCACAGCTGGACGCAGCACTCCAGGTGGGGTCTCACTAGAGCTGAGTAGAGGGGGAGAATCATCTCCCTTGTCCTGCTGGTCATGCTTCTCTTGATCCAGCCCAAGATATGGTTGGCTTTCTGGGCTTCAAGCCCACACTGCCAGCTCATGTTGAGGTTGTCATCAACCAACACCCTCGACTCCTTCTTGGCAGAGCTGCTCTCAATCCCTGTATTCCCCAGTGTGTATTGATACTGGGGATTGCTGCAACACAGGTGCAGGACTTTGCCCTTGGCCTTTCTGAACTTCATAGGTCCACTTCTAGAGCCTGTCAAGGTCCCTCTGGATGTCATCCCTTCCCTCCAGCATATCAACTGCATCACTCAGCTTGGTGAAAATTTGAAAATTTGCTGAAGGTGCACTCAATCTTATTGTCTATGTAACTAATAAAGATATGGAGCAGTACCCGTCCCAATGTGGACTCTTGAGAGACAGCACTTGTCACTGATCTCCATTTGGACACTGAGCGATTGACTGCAAGTCTCTGGATGAAGCCATCCAGCAAATTCCTTATTCATCAAATGGTCTATTCACCAAATCTGTATCTCTCTAACTTAGCAACAAGGATGTTGTGTGGGACCCTGTCAAAGGTCTTACAAAAATCATGGTAGATGACATCAGACTGAGAACAACTTTGAATAAAATAACTATTACATTTATCTGCTTTTCTTACCATTTCTCTTTTTATATTTGTGGGAGGTTGTAGTCTGGTGCTATGCTGTGCTTCTGGCTTGCAGGAGGATCCCAATAGACCATACCATGCTTAGACTAGCGTCCCTGTACTTGGGGCATCTCAGCTCTGACAGATCCCTACTCTGAGTCACACTGAGAGCAGATTTAAAAGGGTGTTAGAGGTGGCCCATGAGGCCTGTGCTCAGAGGCACAGTAGTAGGAAAGCTGCAGCTATTCCTTGATACACTGTCATGGTTGTACCGAGCTCCCAGCATGGGTCAGACTGAACTGCTACTGCACCAAAGCCTGTGCTATAGAAGTGATTTTCTTGGGTAATTTGCTATAGAGGAGATTTTCTTGGATGATTTTCTTCATTTTCTCTATTGCACCTACCAAATTCGACAGTTTGGTCAGTTGTGAACTTCTGACAGACAGACTGTGACACCCCCATTTGGTTTAAGACAGACTGTCAAACAGCTGTGAAATTATTATTAATTACTAGTTGTCTAATTATTAAAATATTTAACTTAACTGTAGCTTTTTTTTTCAATCTGCAACTTAGGGGTGGAAGGCTCACTCTCAGACAAATCTTTTACCCATCCAAGCTCCAAAGTTCCTATTTATTAACTTTCTTAGCCTGCAACCTGGAATTAGGAAACAGAAGTCTTCTGGAATGGGAAGTATTTAGATAAAGTAGTGCACCATCCCACCTTTTAAATTAGAATGTTTCTGATATTTTTAGATGCATTAAAAAAAATGCTAGTACACTAGTATGGTGCTGCTACTTTTATAAAAGCTGCTATACCCTGAGTTTACAAAGTGAAAAATATCAGCAAGAATAATTAAAGAATAAAACCAGGAAAGATGGTATTGCATTCAGACAAAGCATCCAGGCTAGTAAGTATTTATGATAACATAGAGTGCATAGCTCAGTGTTTGTGAGATCCCTTCTCCCAAGCTTTTATTATTTCCAGGAGCTTCCACACGCTTCCACCTGCGTTCTGTGTTACTAGCACAAGCACCTTTGTGTGACCCATCAAAGCAAATAAGGGAGTTCTTTGTCATATTGTTAAAATTAATTGTATTTTTTTTTCCTGGCACAATTAATTTACTCTATCACATTTGGAAAACTTTTTTCCCTAATTTCACCTGATTTATTGCTTTCAAAATTAGCCTTAATTATTTTTAAACGCACGTGAGTTTTCAAATGGAGAAACTCAGTTCACCTGGCCTGTGTCAAAGTGTCAGAGCAAACTTTTTACTGGAGGCCACATGTATAATTCATCAGTTTGATCATCTGAGGACACACAGGAGACAACAAGGCTGCCCTTTTGTTATTCAGCTCTGGGAATGGAATAGCAGCTACAACCTTCCTGGGGTGCCTTTTCCACCCATCATGTTTGAGTCCATAGGATAGTTAAAAGTGGATGGGAGAGTAGCCTCTTCCATCCTAGATGTACCTGTGCAACTGAGGAATGAGCAGCCGGTCAGAGGAAAAAGAGTAACCAGAAGGGGAGACAAGTGTAGCTGATGACACCAAGTTATTCAGGACATGATGTGAGCTGCCCAAGTACTATTGCATTACGATGCTGAGTGGCTAGGCTGTAATGTCACAGAAAAAATTCAGTGAAAAATAGTGATGTGACCTCACATCTAACTGAGCTGTGCAATGCTCAAGGTGTCCCTGCCCATGGCAGGGGGGTTGGAACTAGATGATCTTTAAGGTCCCTTCCAACCCAAACCATTCTGTGATTCTGTGATTCTATGATTCTATGCCATTCTGCAGAAGGCAGTAGATTTTGAGAGCGTTGAGATGGCTGCAGAAAAGAACTGGGAAAATTCATGGATCAAGATCCAGCTAGACCTATAATATACAATGACTTCACCAAGAGCTGCAGTAAGTCTGTGACCTACAAATTGCCACAGGCTGAGAAAATATTTTGCAAACATATCAATGCATGCGTAACCTGACCTTCCTATTCTTTGTCATGCACGCAGTGCTGACCCCTGGCAGGCGGGACACTGTCAAATTGCCCTTTCACATCAGCTCCTATGGCCCTCCTTAGATTCTCATGAGCTTAAGTGTTCGCATGATAATAAATATGAATTCGAAAACCAAAGCAAAAAGAAACTGATTTACCTCCACTTAAGATTTGACAGTACAACATCACTTTTATGCAGGTTTCATTTGGATGTCTTCTTTCACTATGGTATTGTAGCTCATACTTCTTTTCCTTATAATAAAAAATGTATTCAACTTTAGCATTATTTACTGCATTCCTCATATAGGCTAAGTACCTGCCAGGAAGCACTTCTTCTACAGGTAGTATATATCCTGGTTTTGATATAGAGGAAGGATTTCTATTAATTCCATAGAAAATTCTGTTTGGTAGGCATAATGTTAGCAGACATAAGTTATAATACTATGCAGGGAGACCATAGTCTTTCTTCTTTCAAATACTTTATATATTTACTACCTAACACCAAAACCAATTTTCTTTCTTTTAAGGGGTAAAATCAAGTATATAGTTAAATAGCTTCATTACCTTGATTTTTATGAACTTATTATTAAAAAAGCACACATGCACACATCATTCCTATAATAATACAATTTTTATATATACATGCATACATATATAGGTTTATTGTATTTGTTCTCATCTTTGAGATGCCCACTTCCTGAAAAAAAAATATCAGACATTATGTTTTAAAATGGAGTGACATGAACATACACATTAAGCTGTCAAATGTTTCAGTGAAAATAAACACCTCAACCAACACCTCAGTGGCAACTTGCTCTAAAAGGCCTATCAGAGAACAGATTTTAATTGCAAGACAAACTTATTACTCTCATACAAGTGAAAAAAAATGATGATGCAACTAGCAAGGGACATTCAGAGTACATCAATAATAGAAGAAAACCCCACACTGTTAGTCTACCACTCAAATGGTATCAACAAATGATGCTGCAAGTTTCATTTCACTACATAAATCACTTCCAAATCAAGGGTTTACCACTGGTGACAACTGCAAAAGACCTCAGCTTTGAAAAGCTGATGCAAGAGGTTAAGAAGAATGAAGCTGCATCCCAAAGAGTCGATCGAACATGCAGGAACAAGAGCCTGGTACAAAGGCTGACTGGCACAGCCAGTTACTAAAATCCTGGGCAACAACAATCCCCCCTGCACCTGAGGCAACTGGTCTGAACAGCCTACAGAGTAGATTTTATTCTGCTAATATGCACCAACATTCACCTGGGAGCCAGCCACAGTGCACGCCTCATCTCAATTCCCCCCCTGTCCTAACCAAAATGATCGGTTTTGTACAGGCAAGCATCCGGAGGAACAGGAGATGACTAACAGCCAGTGTGGATTAGTTAAGAATAAATTATGTCAAGCCAATATAAATTCCTCCGTGACAGGGTGACAGGCCTGTGGGTAAGAGAAACAGCTGAAGCCATTTATTTTGATTTTAGTACTTCTTCTGACACTGTAGTGACAGCGCATTCTCAAAGCAAACTCGGGACACAAGATAGAGATGAAAATACCATTGACTGGGTGTGAAACCAGTTACAATATCATATCAGGAGGACAGTTAACAATGGTTCGCTGTAAAAATGGCAGCATATATTTCAGTAGGGTCCTCAGGGATCTGCCCTGGGTCTGGCAAGCAGTTCCACTAATAGGCTGCATGATGAAGTAAGTTTATTATTAATGTGCAGACAACTCCAAGCTGAATGGGACTGTCAGTGCTTTGAAGAATGCTTAGAATTCAAAATCATGCTAACAAATTGTATCATCTTAGTATAATAGGATGATTTTCTAAAAAGGATAAATGAAAATTAATGAAGGAAGAATGAGCTGTACAGAATGAAGAACTTGTTAGTTAGCAGTTTTGCAGTAGAGGATCAGGGCTGCTGTGAAGCACAAGCTAACTCCACTGTCATATGAATAGAAAAAGACACATAATGGTTTCTATAGATGCTACAGGTGACATAAAACTTCTTCAGCTCATGAGGTCTCAACTGGAATAGCATGTCCAGGTTTGGATGCCACTTAAAGCTGCTATAGGTGTGATGGACAGTATAAAGCAAGACCTTCACACAAGTGTTTTCACAAAATACAGGTGTTAAGCATATATGAGAGAGAAGGGGAGGGCAATACTCAAGTGAATAAAAAGTTGTTAGGAAGACAAAAAGGGCACTTTGCTCTTCATGCCCATGATGGACAGGACAAGTTATGAGTTTAAAACGCCAGCACAGAAAGTTCACACCAAACACCTAGTAAAGATAATTAAGAGTAGAGGCATAATTTAGTTGGGGAGATGATAGAAATCATCACTGGAGACTTCTAAGGCCATGTTAGATATGTATCCACCACAAGCAACATACGTAGAGTTGAAACTCTTACTACTTCAATAATTTCAATTACCATTTATGTACAGCAATACTTATTATTTGATATATTCGACAAAAGATAAAACCAAACACGCATATTCACATTAGGAAGGAGCCTGAGCTGTTACATACAGCGACAGAAAGTCTGAGCGTCTCCAGATAAGCACATGCCTCTGCCTTTACACAGCCCTGGGGAACGCACATGCACACCACTGCCTGCACAACCACAGCTTCTCTCACGCTTCTCCAACATCCCTATTAGAAGTAATAGGATAAGATGCCATCTGCACCACTCAGAACATTTCAAATGCATTTATAATTATTACAAAGACAATGACATTTGCCAAGATCCAGAACCTGCAGGAGGATGATAAAAAAGCCCTGTTGTTAGAAACATTAAATCAATTCCCATGCAAACTTCCTGACTGCAGAATAAGGTACCGTTTAATTTCTTCATTCCATGGAACAAAGTGAATTCAGATTTATTTAATATGACCATTATTCTAAATATCAAATGAGGTCAGACTCTTTAATCTAAAAGCATTTTCTGAATGGGAAAAATTCCAAGTATGATTTCACATTGTCCATATTTTTTTCTAGTCCTATTTGGAACAGAATAGTGGCTTCTGACAAGGAGCTGGAGAAAGCTGACAAGGGCTTCAATAAAAGCAGAAACAAGTCATCATTAAGAAAACTTAGAAAAGGCATCACATCGCCTAAGGACTGTGAAAAAGCCAGGGATTATGAACAGCATTTGTGACACACTGCAATACGAACCCAGTGAGAGACGTACTTTTTCTGTGTCTACAGAAGGTGAGGTTCTAATTGGAGACGTAAGAAATAGCACCACCTCTGCTGAGGCTATTAGTTGCCTGTCATTGAAAGTGGACCTTGCCAGTGGATGTTTCCACCCTAGAAAGCACCAAAAAACTACCTGCTTCTAAAATCCCTAAATGTTCGTATCTTAGAACAAAACAAACTTCAGATTCCTGAATTTTCTCTCACATTGAAGTAGACAGAAGATGGAATTTTACCAAACTGCATGATATGATTCACATGATAGAAAAAATGCAAATACCTCACAAAACCAAATAAGAAGCCTGTCACAGCACAAATTTGGACAAGCACATATAACCAGAATAAGAAATGAGGAGTTACTAGTCTCATCAGTCAAGCTCTAGAACTAGTAACAGACATTTTCATGCAACAGTTTCTGTATTTTTGGCTCTCATTGTTGGCTCATATCTTTGTATTCCTAAATCTAGAAAATGCTGCAGCATGAAACATGTTTCTCAATGACTTCCTATAATTTGTAGTGTCCTTTAGTTATAAACCTGTGAAATTCATGGGAGATGGCACCAGCTTTAACTTGGAAAGCAAGAAAATAATCTCTGTTCTCTTCAAGGACTATATGGCATTAACAATTTCAGTACAATGACTTGTAAGTCACAGGGAGCTGGCAGATAAAAGCATTGTTAAAAAAATATATATTTCAGTGAAGTCATTAAAATGCTTAGATCATTTTATGGTTCATGCCAAAGCACCCGTAAAAGCTGGTGTGATTTTAAAAGTTAGCTGAAGTCATGGAAGAAACTGTAGTTTAGACTAACTTAAGAAAGCAAACGAAGAAAAAAATAAAAAAGAGCAAGAAAAGCTCTTTTTAGTTCTCTCTTACAGCTTAAAAATAGGATCAGTAAGAAAATAGTAAGATATTATTGATAAGGCAAGACTACAAGCTTGAAGTTTGCACTGCAGCTTTTTTTAACAATGTCAATACTTAACTCACTTTCAAAGCTAGAACTTTACCTTATGTTCTTCAGATAAACCAATACACAGACTTTTGAAAAATATAAAACCCTTGACGTATTTGTATCCCTGTTGAAGCATTGCAAAAACTGAGTATTTGTAAAGATTCCCAGTTGGCAAAACCAAAGGGCTCCTTAAAGAAGTAGTTGAACTCAGCTGCGAAATAAAAACTGCTGGCAGTGTGTTCTGACAAAATATAAAGATAAAAGCCCCCTCGTTATCTAGCTCTGTGTTCTCCAGTCATGTCCAGTTTCATGTGCTGCAATGGAGAAGTGAGTTTGTCTAGAGGTTGAGGTCAGGTTACAGACAGAGGGTGTTTGAAAAAGCACTGCAGCATCTGATGAGAAATTGCATCAAGGGCCCTGAGCCAGGCGTATGTGATCCCAAACCAGTTAACAGCCTATTTTTTTCTTAGACAAGCATACAAAACTCAGTATCTTTTGGCAAGGGTACATCAGAAGTTGTTGCTTTTGACATATGTACCCCTCACCTGGTTTTAAGTATGTATAACCTCACCACTTCAGCAGTGTCCACAGAAATCCATTTATAGAGTAATAAATGTTACCATGTACTAGGCATGATCTAAACATTATTCCCATTTTTGCTGCTTTGTTGCAAATAGCAGATGCATTATACCACAGCTTCTCTAAATTAAAAGTAGAAAGAGTCTGTATGCATATGGGATGAGAGGAGCAAACCAGTGTTTAAACTGTAATGAATATTGAATTCTGATATACGAACAGGGTTTCTAAATATTACTAAATAGGATTAGGAAGCAGATCTGATACACAGATCCATTTTTCTTTGTAAAAAACTGAAGTCCCTAAAACTTCTGTCTGTATTGGATATCTGTATAAACAGATTACAGTTAATGGCTTTTTAGCCAGATGATTGCTAGCCTTCCTCATGGATGTACCATTTAAAAACAGTGGTGATGGGAATATGCAAGTCCTTTCTTTCTATTTGGTGTTACTTTTACAGTGAAACTAATATAATTGTTTGGCACAGCCTGTGGTATTTGCTTACAGTAGGTTTCAGCAGGCTGTATTTCATTGTGTCACAAGTTCTCTCTTGAGTCTTGGCTAGAAGTATGTTTCTTTTAACTCTACTGATACCGTAAAAAATAACATTGGTTGTTATTTGAATATGGTTTATGTAGATTTTATTTTTAAGTTATCTTCCAGCACTGACACAATAGTAATACTGGATTGAGTCCAGATCTTGCAGAGCTGCCAGTGCATGAACTTAATGGCAATCCTTCTTGCATCAGCTCCTATGTGTCGATGTGGGTTAAATGTGCATTCCATGAAGACTCAAGACCAATGCTTTGAATGGTTTCAGTGAGTGCTCCTGACTGCTACAAACTCAATTCAAGCCCACAGTAAACAGTAACGATAGTCTTGCATACTGACTCGTAAAATACCTATATTAAACTTACCCAGGAAAGTGACAAAAAAAATTAAATGGTATATGAAATAATTAAGGGAATCTACCAAAGACTATACTTAAATGCGTTTAATTGAAAGGCTGAGAGAATTGGACTTGTCCAGCCTGGAGAAGAGAAGGCTCCGGAGAGACCTTATTGCAGCCTTCCAGTACCTGAAGGGGCTACAAGGAAGCTGGGGGGGACTTTTTACAAGGGCCTGTAGTGACAGGACAAGGGGTAACGGTTTTAAATTGAAAGTGGGGAGGGTTAGATTAGATATCAGGAAGAAGTTCTTCACGGAGAGGGTGGTGAAGCACTGGAACAGGTTGCCCAGAGAAGCTGTGAATGCCCCATCCCTGGAAGTGTTCAAGGCCAGGCTGGATGAGGCTTTGAGCAACCTGGTCTAGTGGAAGGGGTCCCTGCCCATGGCAGGGGGGGTGGGACTAGATGGGCTTTAAGGTCCCTTCCAACCCAAAGCATTCTATGATTCTATGATTCAATACGCTTTTACAGAGGAAAAATGAACAATTTTGAAACCAAGGCATTCAATCTGCATCGATTCCCCCCAAACCAGTTAGAAGGCCCACTGATCAGTTGAAGTCTAGATGAATATGGCAAAATACAAGGAAATTAGGAAAACAAGTATGTATAATAGGTAATTTGTAATAGCAGGTGTTTTTATTAATGAGGATTTTGAATCCTGTGAAATTCATATCACCAGTGGGTGCACAATGATTGTACTCATTTAAGTTACTCATAGTATCTAGAAGAATTTCCCAGTGGATGATTTCCAAAGCTTATCTTCAGGTAGGAACTTCAGGGCAGGACGTAACCTGACAGCTATTTTGCTAATTATGGCTGCATGAGGACCACATGATTTTAAGAATATTTCAGAAATATCTGCGCCTAATCCTTTAATCTTTCCTGAAGCTCATCCTGCACCTGCTTTGTGCTGATGCCCTTCCAGGTGGCACCATCCTCAGGGCAGCTCCTGAGGGGAACGGGCCATGTGACAGGTCCTGGTCGGCTTCCTCTCTGTCCCTGCACTACACAGATCCCTGCCCTGCCCCTGTGTTACAGTCCTACAATGGAGCTTGCTTATTTGCGGGTGAAAGCAAAAGGCAGCCCGTTCCCAGCACCCACTACCTATTTTAATATGGGGTGGGAAATGCCAGGGGACTCAGCCCTGCAGCATCCTGGCTCCCCCCGCACTCAAATTCTAGGAGGCATTTGGTGCAATTAGCGGTTAAGCTGAGCGGAGGGACTGGGTGTCAGACATGTGCAGCTGGGCATTGCTGGCTGAGTGCCTCCAGCAAGTTTGGAACAACACGGTGCGAGCCAACACATATCTCAGCAGGAGCTTTGCCATCGTGCCGGGCTACGGCCGAAGGGCCTCGTCCGGGGAGAAGGCAGAATGCAGCTGAGTGAACAAAATGGTCAGGGAGGCTGATACAGCCTTTCACTGTTACCCACAATGTGAATTCACGGCTCAAACTGGACCTGTTTCTTTCAGATAAATAACCAGGCTATAAATCAACAGCATATTTGACATGGTCAACAACCCAGGATCAGTAGGAAATATTTTCTTGTTTAACTTGTCTGCTTTTAGAGAAAAATGAAATAAAATTACAAACTTACAGTGTAAATAAAATTACCACATCTGATGCAAAATGAAGATCAAAAATTTCCTTTTCCCTTCTTGATGTTCCTAAACAACAGTAAGGTTCTCCAGCAGCCCCACAAACACACATCTTTTCCTGGAACTGGAGCGCTGTATTTCTGCCCTTTGCATGTTCAGTGTTCTCAGAAACTTCACAAGCCTTACTATCAAAGCAGTGTCACTGTTATTTACTGTCAGTTGTGGAAAATATGATACTACTATTGTTTGAAAGCAGATGCATAGGTAAAAAAGTGGTATTTGCCTTTTAATTGCCCCAGATAGTGCAATTATCTTATTGAAAGAGAATGAGAGTATGGTAACAACACAACTCATTCACATGGGGGATATTATCAAGCAGAAACGTACAGGTCAGGAGTCACGCACACGAGCCACAAACACACTACGTCACAATCCTTATGTCAGTGATTTAAAAGCCATCAAGGACTACACAATCTGATTACTTGAAGAATCTATACTCAGCTGGCATGCCAACAATCTTCCTGACGTTGAAGGCTTTATCATTTACTCCTACTAGTATTATCATCTATTGTTTATATCGAGTAGCATTTCAAGGATCTGTTCAAGACCACATTGCAATAAATACTGAAAAAATAGAGTAAAAGGCCTTGTTCCTGTTCATATTTCAGGCTCTAAACCTTCCTGGAGAGTGTCTATGTGAAGGGCAGTGCTGTGTAAGTGTCTAGCCAAGAACATAGAATCACAGAACGGTTTGGGTTGGAAGGGACCTTAGAGATCATCTAGTTCCACCCCCCCTGCCATGGGCAGGGACACCTTCTACTACACCAGGTTGCTCAAAGCCTCATCCAGCCTGGCCTTGAACACTTCCAGGGATGGGGCATCCACAGCTTCTCTGGGGAACCTGTTCCAGTGCTTTACCACCCCCTCTGTGAAGAACTTCTTCCTGACATCTAAGCTCAATCTCCCCACTTTCAATTTAAACCTGTTACCCCTTGTCCTGTCACTACAGGCACTTGTAAAAAGTCCCCCCCAGCTTCCTTGTAGCCCCTTCAGGTACTGGAAGGTACTATAAGGTCTCCCCGGAGCCTTCTCTTCTCCAGGCTGAACAAGCCACACTCTCTCAGCCTGTCCCCATAGCAGAGGGGCTCCAGGCCCCTGAGCATCTTTGTGGCCTCCTCTGGACTCATTCCAACTGGTCTATATCCTTCTGATGGTGAGGGTTCCACAGCTGGATGCAGCACTCCAGGTGGGGTCTCACAAGAGCAGAGCAGAGGGGCAGAATCCCCTCCCTCGACCTGCTGGCCACACTTCTCCTGATGTAGCCCAGGATACGGTTGGCCTTCTGGGCTGCCAGTGCACACTGCCATAGCAGAAAGGAAAAAGGACAGGAGGATGAGAGTAACTATGATATGATCCTTGGCTTATGTATTGATGTTGTGTAGCTGGCAGATGCAAGACTAGCCTCAGAAGGATAAAACCAAAATATAATCACTAGATTATCAACTGAATAAATAGAAACCATGTTCTGGTTCATCTTTGGTGTTATTCACGTTTTCATGTACTAATTTATACATGAATACCCATATATAAATTTCTACTTATTCGACACAAGACCTCAGTACTGAACAAACCCATGCATATCCCAAATTTCATTGTTAAAACAACTCCAGAAGGACAAATACAGTGCTTAGTAAGATAATTAGGATAAAACACCTTGTAAGATTCTTACCATTTGAAGTCCACTTGGGGGAGAACTATTGTCCATATTTTTGTCATTTAAAAGGACACAAGGTAAAATGCCCCTGTTTTGACCATTCTTCATTATTGTTACTTGTGAAATATGGTTAAAATCAAACTCAGTTAACCTGAGCTCTGTAATACAGTTTCTCCTCTTCCCTTAAGCTGAACAGCTATTGATGTTGGCAATTGTATACCATTTATGCTGTTTTTCCTGCTTCAGTGGCAGTTCAGATGGATTCGTGCTTCATATAGTGAGCATGGGAAATCATATTATTTTGGCTAGCGGTGCCCTGGATCACATCTGCACCCTAGATACACTTTCCTCATTGCCTTGTGTCTGCCCCCAGGGACTTAGCCCTCATTGTCATCTCCTGTATCATGTCTCATTTGGCTACAGCATGTGCAGCACTTTCAGACTCACACAACAGAGCCTGTGGGGATGTTCGAGACCCCCATCTCCTTCTCCACCACGACGGTCTCTCATTCTGCCTTTCACTTCTGTGCGAGTGTTCCTATAAATTGATGAAATTTGTCCTAGCTCAAATCATTACATTTTGCCAGAAGCATGTGGTTATTGGCAGGACATTATTTTGATTCAAAGGGGAGAGCTCATATGAACCGTGTTAGATTCCAGGTGAGTGAGAGCTTATCCTCTTAACCATATTAAATGTCATTAACCAATTTCGAGCTCAACTAAAGATCTCTGCAAGAGTGTGCTTCAGTTCCTGAGGAACTTTCTGATATACAGGTATCACTGCACCCTTTGTCTTTCCCACACTGAAGAGCATTAGAAATCAGACTCCTCTCCACCCAAAGGGTAAGAACAGAATAAAAGTAGCTCAGAAATAAATCTTTTACTCCTCAGAACAGAAAGACCCAACTAGTAGTGCAAGATAAATGAGCAGACCCTTCTCAGACACGCATTTTGGGATCAAAAAACTCCCTTCACAAGTGGTGTATTTATTAAGAGATACTTGTCTCCAGATAGAACTAAAAACTTGAACTATGCCTCTCCAAGGGGCACTTCATTCCAGATTCCCAACTAACTGCTTTTTTTTATCCAGTCTGTGCTACAAGTGTTATATACTATGTACTATAGCACATATACTATGTATATAGTACTACATACTAGTATATAGTACTATATACTATGTATATACATAAGGTACTGAGGAAAGTAAGACAAGATACTTATTTTCTTGATAACCCCAGGAGATGCAGTATTCAGAAATAATGAATCACTGAATACCACTGCTACTTACTTTCTCACTCATTCTGACTTAATATGAAAAATATCTCTGTCAGATCCACCATACCTGTATCCTCCAGTTAAATGATGGTTGGCTGACATCCACTGAGGCAAGATAGAAGTGGAGAACACTTGCTCCAAAGCAAAAAAGCTTTCAAACCACAGCAGGAGTCATTATGTATGTGTCCATCTCAGAACAATCTGTTTTCCATAAGTATTCATGTTTCAGCAATATCACACCAAACCCTAAACCAGCTGGGGTTATTGGTTACACCCGGGCTCATCTAGCAGAAATAGCTGCACACCATCATCTTTTTCAGGACCTCACCACAGTCACATCCCAGGCTCTACTGCAAATCTGTATAGAGTTTATGTTATACAAGAAAAGCCATATGGCACAGTAAGCTACATCTTTTCAGCTCAGATGGTTGAACTTCAGGAGTCAAAACAAGGCTGCTCCTGAACCTTGACACTGGACTGAGCAATAATCTTCTCAGAGAGTATCAAAATACATGTCCTGCTATAGACAACCATTTTATGAATTAGATTAATTTGACCTATATAGCAATACAAGGTTTCATGCTACTAGAGCTCAGGCACAGCTGTAGTCTAAAACACACAGGATATTTCTGTGCCACTTAGACTGCACATTTACAAAATAATAGCCTTTGATGGGAGTGCCTGTTACTGTAAGGCAGTTCAATAATTGCTTCTAAGTAGATTTTTTAATGTGTTTACACTGTATTTTAAAAGCAGATTGAAACTGCACTGTAACCCAAATTTCCCAAACTGTTTGGATGCAGAGCTGAGTCATGAGTTTTGGCAGAGCTCTGGGACTCCTGGAGACGAAGCTCAAACCCAGGCAGTTGCGGGCCACAGGTCCTTCCTCACACCTCCATCTCCAGTGTGGGCGCAGGCATGGATGTGCCTGCTTGCCACGACTCTACCTCTGTATATCTCATGTATTTCATGCAGTAACTTCAGATGCCTGAAGTCAGACAAGTCAACCCAAGTCCTTTCCATGCATACAGCCTACTACACAAACCTCTGAGGGTGTGCAGTGCTTTAGGCTGCTTTCTGGCTTGCATTTCACTAAGTAGTTCTGACA
Organism: Eurypyga helias; assembly: GCF_000690775.1. Lineage (NCBI taxonomy): Eukaryota > Metazoa > Chordata > Aves > Eurypygiformes > Eurypygidae > Eurypyga > Eurypyga helias. Next base: position 5,691 of record NW_010244447.1, on the reverse strand, counting down.
GAGATCTGTCTAGCACAAACAGATCACACAGTTCTTATCAGAAGTCAGATTAAATAAACATCTTGCAGAAAATAACATCTCCCTTGAACTCTTCCCCACTAGAACTGAACACGCTGTTCCAGCAAACGTCTTGCACTGTGCACACAGAGAAGCTCACCCCCCTATTCCAGCTAAATATTTCTTCGGCATTAGTTCCCTTAACCACAGCCATGGACTAAGAACTCACATTGAGACATTCACTACTATGGCTCCGAAGTATTTTTTCTCATAACTGCTTTCCAAAACAGTTTCCAATCCTGTTGGCAGCGCTTTATTATTTGTCCCAGATGTTTTTCTTTTAATTTGGCTGTGTTTTTTTTAAATGTTACTACTCGCTCTATCTATGAAGTCTTTTTTTACAAGATAATGCTTCCTTTAAAGTCATCATGATATCTATTAGTTATATTTTTAACCTCTGATTTGTGTTGCCAGAGTCCAAATTATTTTATTTCGTCACAGACTGACATGAAGCAATGCTTCCCTTTTGCTCTTTTCTATGTATTATAATGATATCCATAGTCTTCTCATCTTCCCCTTATTTTCCAGTATTTTTTAAAGATGGTGAGAGAATTTTTCAGGTAATTCTCTGAAGACCTCTAATGTATGCTATTGCTTTGAAAATGGTTAGCTCCAGATGGTGTTCTTTTTAGCATTTGTGAAATGTTTGAGATCTGCTGACATGTTATACAACCCATCTGAATAGAAAAACAGGATCAACACATTTCATAAGCAAACTAGAGGGTGTTACTCTGCTTGGAGAATTGGAACTTATTTGCACTAAGGCCAGTCAAAATGGAGATCACAAAATCATAGAGTGGTTGGAAGGAACCTTTAAAGAATATCTAGTCCATTCACCCTGACATAGGCAGGGCGGCCATGTTGCTCAGATACTCATCCAGCCTGGCCTTGAACATTTCCAGGGATGGAGGCATCTACAACTTCTCTGGGCAACCTGGTCCAGTGCCTCACCATCTTCTCCGTGAAGAACTTCTTCCTGATATCTAATCTAAACCTCCCCACTTTCAATTTAAACCTGTTACCCCTTGTCACTACAGGCCCTCGTAAAAAGTCCCCTCCATGTTCCTTGTAGCCCCTTCAGGTACTGGAAGGTGCTATAAGGTCTCCCCGGAGCCTTCTCTTCTCCAGGCTGAACAAGCCCAACTCTCTCAGCCTGTCCCCATAGCAGAGGTGCTCCAGCCCTCTGAGCATCTTCGTGGCCTCCTCTGGACTCGCTCCAACTGGTCTATATCCTTCTGATGTTGGGGGCTCCACAGCTGGACGCAGCACTCCAGGTGGGGTCTCACCAGAGCAGAGTACAGGGCCCTCGACCTGCTGGCCGCACTTCTCTGGATACAGCCCAGGATACGGTTGGCTTTCTGGGCTGCCAGCGCACACTGCCGGCTCATGTTCAGCTTTTCATCCACCATTATCCCCAAGTCCTTCTCCTCAGGGCTGCTCTCAATCTATTATTTTCACAGTCTGTATTGATCCTGGGGATTGCCCTGACCCAGGTGCAGGACTTTGTACTTAGATTTTGATTCTATAGCACATCTGATTTCTAAAGCATAAAAAATGTTCATTTTCCACCACTTATCAAAAATAAGAAATGTACAGGTAGCATTTGTAAGTATTAAATCCTTATGTATGATAATATTTGCTTCATTTTCTCAGTATTTTTTGCATTTATCTGATTGTTTTATACTGATTTTACCTTTATAATCTTTATGCAAAAGCATTTTGAGTCTGACATTTTAAATCTTGATTTATTTGTGAACTTCTAATTCTCCAAGTTCTAATTTTTTCACCATTTGTGTCTATCCTGTCCCTGCTACTATACGGATACACAGGATTGCAAATGAACGAACTTGTACACTTGGCAATGCTTTTCACTCTGGTTGCTCATCTACGTATTAATCACTTGGTTACAAAGTAGATGTTTAAAGAAGATCTCCAAGTCAATTATTTTTAATATTGGCATTTTGCAGTTTCCTTCATTTTCCCCAGCTTCACGTGCTTTCACAATCTTCCCATCATTTACCATTTCCAAACTCTGAAAACCTAACTTCAACATCATTCTCATATTTTGGGTGGGAAAAAAATGTCAAAGCCTCATAAGGCCTCAGCTGGCTAAGTACAGATGCTCTCTAGGTCACAGACACAGGCATTATCAGCTATGTGCCTACGTTCATGACATCATGTAGTATCAGGATTACAGGGCCCAGCCCTGCCCCCTGCCCCATTCAGCATTTCCTTCGACCTCAGAGGGAGATGATTCAAAAATGAAACCTGGTCCTGAAGCCATATGAGGCCTTGTCTGCACTTTGTTGGCCTGTGAAAGCCCAGTGTCAAACCTCGAAGAAATTCAGCTACCTGAAAATGAGTATAGACAGATTTAGGTACCAAAACCCTCAAACACAGAACAACTTTGCAAGAAAGCCACCTAACCCTAATGAATGTAAGGTCAAATTAATTCCTCTTTGGTTTTCATCCCAAATGTGCAGAAGTGTATTCAGTGCTATAAAAACTTGAAAATGTCCTGGTCTGAGCAACTAGCCAGCCTAGGTTTGGACCAGCATCCCCCAGACAATAAACTGAGTGCAGAATCATGCCACTTCCCCACAAATTAAATTTTTGCAAGTATATGCAACATTACCAAATGATGACAGCAGAAAACCAGCAGTGGTGCACAAGGTGACTTTAGTGAGAATTCCCATAAGGCAGGAATCATTGTTCAGCCTTTTAATTATTATACTGAGAAAAAAAGAAAATGAAAAACAGAGGTTCCACTCCTTCTGCCACCTGGGAAGACTACAGCCTCTGACTGCCTACAGGTCCTGATTTCTTCCAGTCTGTGAGGGACTGGTCAAAAGTAATGTGAGCGAGGAGTGAAAGTCTTCTTGCTGAAGCTGAAGTACCGCACAGAAAAGAAGGAAAATTCATAGGATCAGAAAGGCTGCATAGAAGGCTGCACCACAGAGAAGGCCTCAATTGAGACAGTGTCTGCTGGCAGCATGAATAAACCTCTTGTGCTGAAGGGTGCAAAGGCTCCCTTGTTCGTACTGCTGAGCTCCAAACGATTCTTCCCCGGGTAAGCAGGGTTTTTTTGCATGTCCTTCTGAAGTGACCGATTCTGAACACAGGTATCTTGGTGCTTCACTGCGATGCCAAGACCTTTACTAGACTACTCTAGTGCTGTTATTCTGACAGTTCATGAGCAAAACTACCACACTGGAAGAAAGCAGACTGGAAAATAGCGTTTGCAGATGTCTAGAAACAAGGTGCCGTCAGATGGAACAAATAAACTTACCATACCAGATTTTACTTAAAGCTTTGCAAAAACATCAGGTGAAGCTTTCCTCTCAGCCGTTCAGAGGCGGACGCAGCATTAACTGAGTTCCTCATGTCTGTGCTGAAGGACCCAGCTAGCTGCGGGCTAACAAAACTGCCGAATTGGAACCCCCTCCCCTCCCCCACCACCCAGAAGGTTCAGAGGCAGTTGCAGAACAGGAGCCGAGGCGACAGCAAAACGCACTCTACGGTCCACTGTAATTCACCCTGTCCTCTCTCCCCTGCAGATTTTTCTGGAAGAGCACTCCCATCTGGGTGAAGATCCCGGTAGTAAAACCTGGAATAAAAACTGCTCCACGTACCTTGCTCCCCTTGCAGGGAAGCGTAAGGTGTAAGCCAGGGGCCTGGCTCAGTGCCCGGATCTCCCTGGCAGCTCCTGGAGTCCAGGCCTTCCCACTGAATCCGCAGCCCTTGGCAGCTTCCTGGAGAGCTGCCGTTTTCCAGGAGGGAGTAGAGCCAGAAAAAGCCTAAGAAGGTGCTGTCTGCTGTTGGTTTTCTGAGGCCCTTATGAATGTATAACATTTTTTCCTTGCCACAGCAAATAGAGGTTTGGTCAGAGTTACCTACTGAGTATGAAAATTAGTTATATAGGTAGCACAGCAATACTGCTGGTTTGCAAAGCCATCAGGAGGAGAGTATCACATGATCACGTCAAGTATGTATTCCTCCCGGGCACTGATGATTAACTGCTGCACAGTGAAAATATTTTAATAAGCTGAAAAGTTACTTAATTCCTCAACATTTATTAGACATACATGGACAATAAAGGGAAAAAAAAAGCACTTGCTTGAAAGTTAATGATTGTTTTATGATTTATGATAAGGCCTTTATGATATTATAAATCTCTATGCAAAGAGGAGATCAAAGGGAATCACATCCCATTATGAATCCTGAGGCAGCCTGAAGTCCTCATGTTCCATATCTTGTTTCTTAGCAAGGCAAAAATTTGATCTTGAAATGGAAGAAGATAAAGCAGGCTCCGACAACTGAATCATCATCATCAGCTCTCGAGCTGAGTTACTATGGCAATGGCACTGCTGCTGCACAGCTTCTTCTTACGCTTTCTACCGGTACAACAGCTTTCTGAATGTACATGGGAAATTTCCACCGCACGTGTGCCACGTGCGGCTTGCAGGAGAAGCCCACCATCTCAAGTGCCCCGGTCTCTACTGAAGGGAAGAGCAAAATTATGTGATTAAAATACGTGATTTGCAATTTTCTGTTTTCTATGGAAACAGTCTTGGAGCTGTAGGTAGCAGTCCAGGATTTTTCCTGCTCTTTTATGCCTCAGGAAGTTACATTCCAGTGCGTAGAAGATATTTTCTTCTAAGAATTTTTAATACAGGAATTTTAAGCATTTTTTTTCAGCTGCAACTATCTCACTTCTCTGAATTATAGATGTCTTGACACTGCCAGGGGAGGATGGTATCATCTTTTGGCAGAGCATAGCTTGGAGCTCTACATAAGTAATGGATCTAATCCTGATGCCAGGTTAATAAATTAGTAATTATAACTCTTTGTATATGCAACAATCACTGTGTCAGTACTCGGCAGTGTCCTCTTTCCTCTTCGAGGACTAGATGAGTGCATCACCTTTCCCATTACTGATGGCATGTTCTCTGCACTGCACATAAAAGACACATTTGCTCTTAATTATTTTTGAGACAGTATTTAATATTTACGCTCTAATAGCAAACATAAGTTCCCAACAGGAATTGGGGCCCTTTGTAGGAAGCATTCATGCAAAGGACATCTTTGCCCAAAAATACTATTGCTGAAAGTACAGTTTCTGCAGGCTCGTTAAGTCCTACAAGCAGACATTTATGTGGGGCCTCATATGAGCTTCCTATCAAGAATTTCATCACCCATTTTGTGGAAAAGAAGTCCTTTTGACTCACTGTGGATATGCACGCAGCCCGGCTTGCAGTCCTGCTAATAAATGCACATCTTTTAAGTAGACCTGCCCTGGGGACCAGATGAACGAGGTCGACACATGTGCATTAATCAATAAGAGGGTCAACAACAATTAGTGCAATGACAATTAAATAAACTATGGAACGTATTGACTGAGAATCAAGTTATTACGTCTCTACGTGCTCCATAAAAAGCTGTCATTGAGTAAAAAGGAGAAGGTTTGACGCATTTTGCTATTTATACAGCCACGCATCCATCATGTTTGCGCTGGGAACATCTGCCCTCCGCGCTGGCTCTGGTTTGGTGCCCCACCGTGAGCGGTGCAGCCCGGCACGCGCAGCCCGGCACACGCAGGCAGCCCGGCACACACGCAGGCAGCCCGGCACACAC
>NW_010244446.1:50147-51964 GCF_000690775.1 Eurypyga helias | reverse complement strand
GCAAAGCCCCCGCGCAGCGAGGTCGCAGCCTGCGGAGATGCTCCAGGAGGGACGCGGGCCCCTTCGTGTCCCAGGGCAGGTTGAGCCCACGCAGGAGGCGTTACTGGAGAAACGCGAGGCTTGGCTTAACCCTGCCTTTGGCACCTCGCTTTTATTTGTATTTTCCTGCAGTCACTCACAGCAAACCCGCCAGGATCAACCCAAAACACCCGACTGACATCACGAACGCGACGGTGGCATCTGTGCAATAAAGTGGAAAGAATCTTCAGAGATTAATAAATACTAAGATCATCGTCATCTGACCTTGGGCGAAAAGGCCTCAGCCAGCAATCTCCTAACACCCGCTGCTCCACAGCCGTTCCCTTGGAATGACATCCAGCAGTGCTGACTGGAAGACATCAGTAGCAAGGAGCCCACCACATCCCTTGATAAATCGTTTCAATCATTAATTAGTTTGCTAAGAGGTGTATCTCACGTTCAGTAACCATTTGTCTTGTTCCAGCTTCCAACCCCTGGTTCTCACCTTGCCTTTATCAGCTTGAGGGGAGACACGGTATCAGTGATCTCCCATGCACACAGGCCAAGATTAATCACTGCGTTTTGCCTTTGTAAGATAATTAGACAGACTTTCCCTCATCCCAGGAATCATTTTTGGAGACATTTCCAAGGCACCTCTCCCCTTTTCCACTTGATGTGTGAATTGGCCCTTCTGACTCTGCCACCTGTCAGCACTGGGCTACCAGCAGCAACCTCAGCACCTCCCTCTGCACCAGCTGCTTCCATGGGCCAGGCAAATTGGGAGAACTAATCCCTGTAGGCAAATCGGTCAGTTCGCCGTCCTTCCGGGGCTGCCTCTTTATGGAATACTCTATACCGTGGTTTGGATCTATTCTGCCTAAAAACATGACCTACTTCTTTGCTCCTGTGCATCTGATCTTCCATCAGGCTAAATCAAGCTATGTCTTGGATTTGTACAAGTGACCTGCCCAACAGCTTCTTTGTCACCAGCAAACTTATCAGTAACTTATTTTCCTCCAGAAACTTGATTATCATGACACCAAGAACAGATCTTCCTAAGATGCCAGCAGGACTAGGCGCTATATTGATTTTGTATAATGTTATTTTTAATCAGAATTCCATATGCTAAACGATGTTTCACGATTCTCAACCTGATCTGCAACAGATACCATATTTGCCAAAATCTGTTTCACAGAAAATTGTTCTGCACTGCTTGTATCCTCTATCATTCTGCGATTTTCTCCAGTACTTGGCTACCAGGACCGCAGCTCCTTGGATGACTTCTTTTCAGAGGAGGTCTCTGATGATGCCTTCCTCATTTTGGGGGCACTTGGCAGGAGATCCTTCTTATGCATCGTAAGGCGCATCATTCAGCCCGCAAAGTGAGCCTGGGGTGACAGCTCACCTGTATGCGCATTTCTGGTTTGAAGATGACCACCTCTGGTCAGTCGAACCCCAGCTCCGGTGTCTGAGCTGCGGAAGTCTGGAGTGCTGCTGGGTATCATTTAAACCAGGCACTTCAAATTACAGTATTTAATGATGTGGTACTTCTGACCTTAATCTTTTTGTCACTGCCTTCCCTGCCAGTAAAAGAGGAGTGCTCTTCCTTCATGGTCAGACTGCGAAGGTAGAGTAATAAATATTTGGGAAGCACTAAGACATTGTAACATTCAAGTTCCATATTAAAAAAAAAACAAAACCCAAACCAAAACCACCCCAAAACCCACACATGAAAAAGCTAAGGAAATAACCTTTATTTTTCAGGCTACGGATTTACTGTGGGGAAGTAAATAAGGCCA
>NW_010244446.1:35238-50115 GCF_000690775.1 Eurypyga helias | reverse complement strand
AAGAAAGCCTCTCAAAATCCTTCCTGTGTACTCAGTCAGGTATGAAAAAGACAGTTTCCACGTCTTTTGTAAAAACAAACAAAACAAAACAACAACAAAACCCCCCACAAACAAAACAAAACCCAGGAAACAGTGCAAGAAAAGCATGTAATTAAAGACAATAGTGTAATACATGCACAGAGCCTAAATTTAGATTTAACAAAGCACTTTATTTCTGACACTTTTAAATCTTCACTTGCAAACCTATCAAAAACTTCCATGTTGTACACGTGTTAAGTTTTCAACATGATGCATACATACAGTTGTATTTCGAAAACCCTACTTCTTTCCAATTCTCAGTGCTGAGAAATTTCTGCTTTCGTAGGAATCACCCTTTGTTTATGCGTAACAGATGCCCAGGTAACGGCTCACTTTAAATAAAAGGAGGCCTAAAGGAGAACTGCACCAAACTGCTTATTAATGATTGTGTCAGACACAGCCGTCTGCCCAGCTGCCTGGTTTGTTTTGGGGATTTTTTTTTCCTTAGAAATCCCCAGGATGTTTTGCTACCATGGAATCGGCAAAGTGCATCCCCTAGGATGAAATCCTCTGAAGTAGCACACATCCCCTATCTGTTATGCAAAAAGGTTTTATATTCTTACTTAGTGGTCTACGCCAGACACCCTCTGCACCTGTTTATTCCTCATTGGCTATAATATCAGTTCACAAGAACTGGAAATCCTGTCCTCTTTGCTCGAAAATCAAACGTCACTTTCTCCCCGGCATGTTACCCCATCACTCCAGCTTTACAGTCATGTGAATCCTTCAACTGTATTTCAGTAATAACAGTTACGTCAAATGCCTTCCTGCTCACGATCATTTCCAGTTTCCCCCAGTTGCTACTATGTCTTCTCTCAGTGTATGCACAGTTAGTGGTTTTGTTCTTCATGTATTCTTTGTATTTGCTCATCACAAGTACCTAGTTGATGAATTTCACGTCTAGGTATCTGTAATGGTATGACTCCCTTGACCACATTTTCTTCAGCTCCATACCTTCAGAGTATAGGTAAGATTAAGAAAACCAGAAAACTGCTTCTTCCCTTATCACCAAGAAAGAAATTGCATCTGCTGCAGGTCTTCTCCCACTCTGGGAGATGGTCTGATGCTACATGAAACACGTCATGCTGCCTATCAGGTCACTTCCTGACCTTTCCACCTTCCTTCTTCTTGCTTTTGGAGTGACGAATTCATGGGGAAGGTCCTGCCCTGGTTTTGCCTCCACTCCCCTTTGGAAATCCTGGAAACCTCTAAAAGCATGTCATCTACAGCCACGTCATTCGTGTTGGTGCGGACTAGGACTGGTCTAAACAGGCTTTGGCTGTTCATGTAAATGCCAGCGAGTAATGGGTTGAAAAAAAGATGGAAAACTGCTGATTTGGCACAGTAATTTCAGTACTGCATATACATACGTAATTGTTTTCCCCTGCAAATGGGAAGTGGAAGAATACTGCAGTGCTCTAATTCAAACCCACCTATTGCTGTCGCAGTCCACTACTAGCACCCCGACAGAACAGGAGCTCCGCTATCCCTCTAACAACGCTCCGTCGCAGTGGCTCGGTCAAGGCTGCACATCAGAGGTTTCAGCGGTTTGTGTCTTAGAAGGAAGGTTCACGTCTTCTGTGGAGGTGAAAATCCAGTAGCTTCTAGTCCATGCTGAAGACCCACAGTGTTTAAATGAAAGGAGAATGGTGGAAGAATAAAAGAAAAAAAGCAGCAAAAATAGTTACCTGATGAGTTCAAATAAATATGTTAAAGGATTAGGCACCAGACCACAATCTAGATTGCAATTCTTTTTTTTTTAAATAAAGGAATACAAAGACTAAGAAATAAGCATTTTTAATTACCTTCCCCCCCACTCCCAAAAATATTAGCAAGTTCCATCAGTACATACAACTGCAAATTCTCATTTATGGGATAACAACATCAGGTAATTTATTAAAGGTTAAAGACTCCTTGCACATTACTGTTCCCATTGCAAGGTGTATTCAACACAAGAGACAGAAAACTGGGAAAACATTTTGCAGTTTAGTTTTGTGAAATACTTCTCCTGGCTTAATCTTATGTGCTTCAACCATTCCAAATACACCCCATACCCAGGGACATCCAAGGAACATCAGACAAGGGGAAGGGAAGGAACCCGAGAGAACATAGAATCACACTGATACATTACAATGCTTAAAAAAAGGGCAGTAAATATTGGAGGGGTTGTATTTGCAGCTGGGCAATTAGGAAGGAATAAAATCTGCTTAGAAGACAGATTTCTCCATCCTTATCCTAGAATTTTATACTATATGCTGGGAGGGTAACTTCTTATGACAATGTGCTGGTTCTGGTTGGGATAGAGTTAATCTTCTTCACAGTAGCTGGTATGAGGCTGTGTTTTGGATTTGTGCTGAGAATAACATTGAGAATACACTGGTGTTTGTAGTTGCTGCCAAGCAATGTTTACATTAAGCCAAGGACTGTAACTGCACCTTCTTGTAAAGAAGCAGCTGGGAGGGGACACAGACAGGACAGCTGACCCAAACTGACTAAAGTTATGCTCTGAATATAAGCTGGGGGAACATTCGGAGTGCTGGTGTTTACCTTCCCAAGTCACTGTTACGTGTGGAGGATCCCTGCTTTCCTGGAGATGGCTGAACACCCACCTGCTGATGGGAAGTGGTGAATGAATTCCTTGATTTCCTTTGCTTGTGTGTGTAGCTTTTGCTTTACCTGTTAAACCACCTTTATCTCAACCCATGAGTTTCCCCATTATTTTAATCTAAGGTTATCATCATGGTCGAGTTGCAAGCTTTGGTTTTATGGGAGCTTCATACGGCTAGTGGCCAAAGGGAAAAGAAACATGAGTCTCTATAAAAGGAAGATGAATACTAAGAAAGTTGGGGGCTACTGGTTCTTGACTTGCACCGTGCAGAAAGCACTCCTCTCTTTTTCAGAGAGCCCTAGGTGGCCAGAACCAGATGAAGTATAGATTTGTGACTGAAGTCCTTCAATTTTTCCATTTCTATGAGGCATCCAGCCTCTTCTCTGCTGAGGAGAAGCCCAAAGTCGACAGTCCCTTTCTCAACAGATAGCCCTGACCGCCCACAAAATGAAGTTTGAAGATTTGCATTGTGACTCAGGCGCTTGATGGAGTCCTTCACCCTCCAAACTTGAAGCCAGACATTAATAAAATTCCAGTACATTGGGAAGAAAAAGGTATCAAGGAGAAAAACAGTAAGTAGGTGGACTAAAAGGCCAACATAATGGGAGCAAGATGGTGACATTGCTATGTCCAGCGTCTGCTTTTGAACTCAAGATAAGCATGGCGGCCCAGCAGACATTTGGCCCAGCAGACATTCAACCCAGGCCGGCAGGTTTGCTGGTGTATGAGAAAACAGTTCAGCTGCATGTGACTAGAAGCCCAGAACATCAATACTTCCCTCTAAACAAGTGCAGAGTGGAAAAATATAGGGAAAATAATTTCCAACTACTGACTTTTACTTGCATACCACCACCTGGTGATGAAATCTTGAAGTCCCAAAACTAACCTCCACTGACCATGGAGGTCAACAAGAGTTTTATCAACAACTGCAACAGCTGGGCTCTCATTAACTTATTAATGTAATGCAATCAACAGTCAGGAAGGCGAAGCAGAAACGAGCAGAGAAACCCTCACTGTATTGCTGGAGCTCTCGCAGTTCTCCCATGCAGCCAATCGGTTTTGATTCCTGCCTCCACGAAGTGCAGACCGCTGCTGCTGGCGGGTGAACCGAAGCATTACTGAGTTCAGGAAAGGGAACTTGAGAGACCATAAAACAAAACTGTCTTCTCCCAAGTGCTGTTGGGATCAGAGCCCAAGAGATCAGCAATATGATTAAAAGAAAACATGTGACCATAGGGGGGGAAAAAAAAAAACAACCCACCCTCACAGTTGTAAAGACAGTTCCCACTTTACTGAATCACAAAATATTTTATTAACTCTATCATCAACTTCATCAGTCCAGTCCACAGAGACGAAACTTCAAAGGTGCTCACAAAAACATTCCATCTAGGTGGGTTTAGAAACACCTTGGAAGAACCTACATATGTATCTCCTACAGGCAGAAATCCTCCCCCCCAACCCTAATCACATAAATAGTTATGTCAAAATGACACAAGCTTATTAGGACTCAAAGAAAGGGCTGTACATTTTTCACAGAAAACATGAACAAAGGCAAATAGTTGTAGAAATCCAAAACTAAGTGAAACAGACACCAAGACTTCTGGGGTGAAAAGGCTGAAATCTTCTTGTTCTTACACATGAGCATACTTTCAGCTGATAAAGAAGGAAAATTTCCTTATGAGCTGAAACCCTTTTAATCAACATTGCACTAATGACGGTCAGTGACCGAATGCATTGCTATACACACTGCTCGTCTGGTTGGGTAAGGCAGATCCCGCACACCACCGCAGAAAGCATCTTGTACCACTGCGGATTAAACCCCGTGTTTTCGCTAGGACTAGACATGCTGACACTGACAACTTACCAGAAAAAGAGCTTCCTGACAAAATGCAAGTTACATTTGAAAGACAGTTCTTGCCGCATTCATATCAGCTGTATATCATATCAATTAGTTGCAAAACCATTTGTTTATACAATCGTTTTTAAATGAATGTTTGAACATTTACAATTCAATGAAAGATATAAGTTCTTAGATTAATTTTGAAATTAATTAATCAATCTTCTGTAATTTTGAAATGTCTCAAAAGAATTATTGCGAGGTCTGATCTTGCAAGTTTTATGCATGTTGAAAAGCCACATAATATTAAAGTTGTGCAATCTTGGACACAGCCGCATAACTAGATCCATGTGAACCTAAATAGCTTTTCCCGGAGCATCACCTTTAAATATTGTTGCCTTATTTCTTTAGGAAAGATGAGAAAATCCCCATTTTACTCCCAAACCAGATTTCAGCATGATTAGAAATTCACCAAATGCCCTAAGCATCGAAAATTGTCGAAACATTTAATGTATAGTACTGACAAGCACGCGCAATCTGTATGCATCTAGGCTGTTATTTGTGCAAAAACATGCAGACCTACTCCGTCTTCATGTGCAAATCCACTTTTTCTTCAGTGAGGGTTTGTGGTAGTCACTTAGGGCAGAACGTGGCCTACATTTACCTGCTTGGTGCTTAAGAGACAAGAATTATTAACTACTACCTGTTACAAGGCCCAACTGCAGAATGTTTGAGTAGAAAAATAAACATTTTAAGTTATTGGCAGATAACATTAGTGCAATTATTTTGACTGCTTTACTTTCACACAGTAGATTAAAAAAATATATTGTCACTTGCGAAAAGAACCTAAGACACTCCAGAAGCAGTTATGTAGCTGCCAAATAGAGAAGAGAGCAAATTCTGTGGCATGATACAACCACAGCACTTACTTTACGTAGCCCTCAATGCTTAGTGCCTTTCAATGCTCCAGAAAACAAAATCCAAGGCATGTAAACTAATTGCAGTTCCTTCCATACAAAAATATATCACTTCTGTGATTTCCAAAAGGCTAGGTGCTGACATTTTCACGTTCAGCTATATCCTTGATGACATCTGGATCAGCTTCTTTCTTTGAAGAACCATTTTTGGTAGTCTGAGTTGGTACACGGTCGTAGTAACGGTGCTGGGTTACCATTGTAAGCGTTTGACTCTGCCTGTACACACTTCTGGGTGTGTAGATGAAACAAAGTACCGTCCTGCAAAAGAGAGAAACGATTTTTGCTTTTCAGGTCTTGAAAATTGCAGGCTTATCGTTGTGTTTTAAAAGTAACGGAAGACATTTGTAACAAGTAAATATTACGTGTATCCTTCCTGGTGGGCCACGCAGGGAGGCCCAAATGCCTAACTTGAGTATCTCTGAAACTTTATCGAAAGACCCTGCTTTTAAACTTCCATGAACATTGCTTTAGAGTGACTCGTGCCTGTAAAGGATGCGGCAACTTCGTTCACTTTCATTGTCTTTTGTTACTGCCTCGGAATAGGAGCAGAGAAAACCAAAGCCAAGTGCAGGGATTACTCAAATTCACCAACTTATTGCACACCTTTCAAGTAAAACCTAAGTGCTGCTAGTTAAATGTAGGTGTTGGATACACTGCGAGCAAAATACATTCCTCTTTCTTCACAGGGTGTATTTTTAGCGAAAAAGGCAAAATAACCTAAGCATGCCCCTTGCCTGCAGGTGTGTGCGAAGCCAGCTGACTTTGCTGGAGGGCAGCAGAGCTGCCTCGGAGGTGTAAGGTCTGACAGGCCTCCACAACCAGATTCCCCAGAGAACATATTCTGAGGCCTCAGGCCCTCTTATTATGGGAGTCTCCAGGAACATTTTATCTCCAGCTCACGTCACTCGCCCCAATCCGGGAGCGCTGTCAACTAGGATGGAGCACCGCAAGAAGGTGACTTGTCCAGCTGTGGAGAAGTGCCCTGCTCCAAGACCCTCCTTGGTGACATTCCCACACGGAACCATTTCCAAAGCTTCTGATGGCCTCAAAAGAAAAACGTCAACACCTTGTTTCTGAGCATAAGCCTGACTCCTCTGAAAGTCTGCTCTTCCATCGCCAGGAACGTCACACTGATTGTGCCTCGAGCCGCAGTCCCTGATGCCTGGCGGTGCTCGCTTGCTTAGGGGCTTGCTGAGAGACTTTGCTGCTGAATGACTTCACTGTTTCTGTCGTGATAATTCAAATTTTTGAGTGCACTAATCAATATCTGCCTCACTCATTTTTGACTCAGTGACCGGAAGAACTTAATTCTTGCCAGACTGCTGGGAAGGCTGTTCAAACCTTTTATTATGCTTTTCCAGTGCCTTACACTTCACACGAAGCAAGAGAAATGTGGTACCAACACCTCAGTGATGGGTCATCACTTGCCTTGAAAGGTGGGGGCTGGTGATTTTAATTTAATGCAACAGGAGAAGAGGAGCAGAGCTGTATGTACAAATCACACATGGACACAAACTGATCACGAGAAAGAAAGAGGATTAGCACCCATCATTTCAGGGATTATTTTAAAAGTTAATGGTTAGGAATGCAGTGGAAACGGATGTATTCCAAAAGTGTGTTTTCTCAATTATTTCCTGAAGTGACTGAGGTTCATTCAATATGTGTCATTTTAGGGATTAATGAATATGACCTTGAAAAATAAAAGCAGTAAAAATGAAATATAATTTATAAAGTCAGTCTTTTAAATATTTTGCTTTACTCAGTAATATCAGTGTGAGCTTCAGTCTGGAGTAGATTTAGTGAATGGACAGTAGCTCTCATTTTTCTTCAGAATTTACTCTGCCACCTATGACTGGTGGCAGTATCTAAGCATGAAATTTGTGAACCATGGAGCCTATAGAGTTTAGATGCATTGTGCAGACACATTATGTAAATATACTATTTTGATATATTATGTGACCTTTTCCTTTAGTCAAATAATAACACTCCAGAACTTGACCAAGGCCATCATTTTTCATTGAATTTATTTTCTCTTAGGCACCTGGGAAACTCCTGCAGAGATTAAAAAATACTAAACACAAGGTTTTCTAAGATCATGTTATGTTTATTAATATATTTCATACTTCCCAGTATTTGTCCCCTCTGGGAGTAGGCATTAACCTTAAAGAAAAGAGGTACAGATTTGCTGAGTCCCCACAGCCAGTGAGAGGTGTCCTCTGTAGGGGTAGGAGTAAGGCAGAAGGTATTTTTCGATCATAGAATAGTTTAGGTTGGAAAAGACCTTCAAGATCATCAGGTTCACCCATTAACCGAATACTGCCCAGTCCACCACTAAACCATGTCCCTAAGCACCACATCTGCATGTCCTTTAAATACCTCCAGGGATGGTGACTCAACCACTTCCCTGGGCAGCCTGTTCCAGTGCCTGACAACCCTTTCGGTGAAGAAAATTTTCCTAATATCCAATCTGAACCTCCCCTGGCTCAGCTTGAGGCTATTTCCTCTTGTCATCTAGCTTGTCACTTGAGAGAAGAGACCGGCACCCACCTCCCTACAACCTCCTTTCAGGTAGTTGTAGAGAGGGATAAGGTTTCTCCTAAGCCTCCTCTTCTTCAGGCTAAACAACCCCAGTTCCCTCAGCTGCTCCTCACAGGACTTGTGCTCCAGACCCTTCCCCAGCTCTGTTGCCCTTCTCTGGACATGCTCTAGCACCTCAGTGTCCTTCTTGCAGTGAGGGACCCAAAACTGAACACAGGATTCGAGGTGCGGCCTCACCAGTGCCCAGCACAGGGAGACAATCACTTCCCTAGTCCTGCTGACCACACTGTTCCTGATGCAGGCCAGGATGCCATTGGCCTTCTTGGCCACCTGGGCACACTGCTGGCTCATGTTCAGCCAGGTGTCGACCAGCACCCCCAGGTCCTTTCCACTGGGCAGTTGCTGATGATGCATCAAACGACACAACTACACACTACACTGCAGAAAAGCTCAGGGAGCACTGGTGGTACCCACAGGGTCAAGAAAGATGGTTTGCAGAGGAGAAGCAGCAGCTGCTCAAAAGCTCGTAACAGTGTAAATCAATGGTGGTACGTGAAGTATCAGGGATACATAAATAAAAATAAAATTAAATAAAAGAAAGAAAAATAAAATAGAAAAGAAAAAAGAAAATAAAAGAAGCCAATGAAGAGAGCAAAAGCAGGCCAGCCACGAGACTGGCTGGGGAAGGGGTATGGAGGCACCTCAGTTCTCAGGAGACAAGAGTAGGCTGGAATGTGAGAGAGAACTAAGCAGCACACAAAAGCTCTAGATGTGGACAGGAGATGTGAAAGAGAGCTCTGCCAACCTTTCCAACTCCTCTGAGGTTAAGAAGGGTGCTTTCCTTCCTCTCATCTTCCTATTCTTTATCACTGACATACTCTTTACCTGCACACTACTGTTACTGTGTTCCACGTTTGGATATTAAAAGCCAAGATAGCATATTTCTCCTAGAGATTCATGCTGATTTTAAGGACAGAAAGATAAAAAGAAAAAGCCCACAATTCTCCTCCAACAACAACAAAAAAAATTAAACACAAAACCAAGCAGGCACACTTACCTCTCTGAAAACAAACTTCTGGTTTTCAGGAACACTGTGGACATTTTCTTGACACAAGTACATTGTCAAGTAGTCAGTCCCTGAATCGACTGCTGCACAGACTTCTGGCTGCCGGGTGTTGTAACGTATTTCATTATGGGATGTGTACTCGAAAAACTACAAACCCAAGAGAAAAAACAAAGGTCAACAGCCATTTCATTTGCACACAAAAAAGTATTTATAATAAGGAGGCTATACTAAGATACTAAATTACATTCACAAATTAAAGTTGCTACTGTGGAGAGATATTCTGCCAAAAATATTCAAGGAGCCTTAACTGCTGCTGTTTGCTTACCATTTTACAGAAAATCAATCTCACGACAGGACTGTTTTACTCTGGTAGAACTTAAAATGTATGAAATGCTGAGTAAATGCCCTGTAAAACAGACCTTCCAGCATTAAAGAACTTAGAAAATTTGACTGTAATATTCTACTTTCACATTCTAGATCATGCTTAAAAATAGGACGGAAACTGGTTTATAGCCTGACATTATGCCTTCTTAATGCAGCTGTCACAAAACAATGTTCCTGTTAATTAAGGAGTTGCTCAGCGTATAGTTCAAATGTGGTTTGGTCAAGGTTCATTTCCAGTTAATAAGTACTCAGGATGCAAGGTGATGAGCATTTTGTTATATAACATTTTAAGATATTATTTGGAGCAAATCAACTATAGCTGCTTTTAAACATGAACAGAATTTTAGTAAAAGACAATTTACTGGCTTCGCTTGTTGTACAGTATTCTACAGAGGTGTTCTGAACATGCTGTAAAACATCATGGGTTTCGTAGTAATTACGGCTGAAGAATTCCTTAAAACTTTCATATTTATCATGGACACTTGCCAAATTTTGGACTTCATTAAAGAGCAGCAGAGTTTGAGAGCTGTCTGTATTCAGCACGCCTGTAAATAATTTAGATGATTGTAGTGCACGGATGTATGTTTACATCTCATTTAGATTATGCTCAGTAGGATAGATGAGAACGTTATACACATCAAAGATTGCTTGCTACCAATAGCAGAGCTGCACTAGTGGAAAGCAATAAAAGGTCAAGGGGCAGAAGGAATCCTCCTTTGTTTTGTTTTGTTGCACCCCTGGAGACTGTAAGGCTTTGTGAAGGGGGCTGTAGCAATTCAGAAATGTTGTATGCACTTGCACTTACTACAAAACCATCCTTAGCAACTACCAAAGCTAATTAACCTTGAAAGAGAAGCTGGAAATGGAGTTTTAATGTAAACATGACCATGTGATTACGAAGTCTGCAGTCATCCATTTCCAGGTCTAAGAGCTCTGATCTAGACTATGCTAATGGTAGTAGCTCCATGAAAGCTCCTCTGCTCTCCTTTTATCACAATCAGGAATTTCTCTGGCAGGCTGGCTGTCACAGCCATACACAGACCAATGTTGTCCACTGAAATACAGAAAAGCTCAATTTGGAGCTTTACTTTTGGCAGAAATACAAGTAACGCACACCCCCTCCCCACCCCAGAAGTCACCTGTTGGCCACCACTCGTTTGGGGGAAGGCGTAAAGGGAAGTGAGTGTTTAGAGAGAACAACTTAAAGTTTGAAGTCCACCTGCTGACGTAACGCCCCAGAGACTGATTTCCCCTTGAAACCTATTGCTAGGAAATGTTTCCACGATCTAGGCTGCACTGCCTTTACATTTGCTTTATGCCAGAAATGTCTCATCAGCAACAGAAGTCAAATGTGATAATATTTTAATGTTTGCCTATGATTGTGGGTTTGTGGTTGGTTTTTTTTTTTTGTTTTGTTTTGTTTTTTAAACACCCCAATAGGTAGGGGCTATTCCCTGGCCGTCAGGCGTTAGTTCCCAGGTTCAGCATCTGACTGGCATGTGGAAAGCCTGCTACTCTGGCCTCCACAGTGAGCCGGAAGGGCACTCATTTCCAGCCTACAGCTCGTAAATAAAGGAAAAGCTTCACTCCTGCTCCTTTGTGTCTGGACAGACACTTCTTTACAAGCTGCTACTTCTACAAGGCCATGTATAGAGCCTTGCTCATTAGTGGACTTATAAGACAGAATAACTCTTCTGAGCAATTTGTACCGAGTATCAGTGAAAGCCTGCAAGCCGCTGATTGTACCAGACGCATCAAGAGTAGATGAAACAGCTACTAGGTCAGAGCACTCCTTACTACTGACATCTTTGCCGAATGGCCTCTTAAGGACTTGCATCAGGAGGACAAGAGCAAGGAAAATGGTTAATTTCTGGGCAACATTAAACATTAGGGTTATGGTGTTAGCAACCAAGCACTCATGCCTCCTTGCCTGTTTCAGTTCTTTACCCTATACTCTTTCAAATGGAATAAATACTTCAGCATTCAGGCTTTTTCAAGCTCCAGTAACACACGAGGTAAATCTCTTCCTCCTCAAACTGTGAAGTGGTTTGGTTTTATTTTTTTGTTAGTGCTCTTTCCTTGCCCAGTGGGTTCTTTGGGGAGAAAGGAAGCATTTTCAAACTGATCCATGGCCCACTAACTAGTAGCCTTGCTGCATTTCTTTCCTTCAGAGAACTAGTGGATTCCCTTAAGTGCTACTAGGAAACTTGATGAGCGCTATTACGAGGTGCCTACCACTTCTGGGCAATCTACAGGAAATGGATTACACCATGGATTCAAGGAAAAATAGAAACAAGTTACCAGGGACTTCAGTTTTCTGAGAGTGGTTTTACTTACTAAGACATAAAATGGGAGCAGGTCCTGGACTTCATAAATAATCGAGAGCACAGAGCTCTCTTCTCTCGGCACAGTGCACACAGATATTCAGAGGTCACTTTAAGTGGGGAATTGCTTCCAGTGCAAAGCGCTTTTGCAGTTGTCCCCTGCATAAACAGCCACCTGCCACTAGCGTATCATGCCAGAGGACGGGTGTACTGGAGTGTAAGACACATATGGCTGACCAAGTTAACCTTCATTAACGTTAAATCCTATCATGCTGTTTTTAAGAGAAAAACTTCACTGAGCTGTACACTGGAGAAAAGATTTCATTCCTTTACACCATGAGACAGTGTGAATGTGTGGCAGGGAGCATTATTTGAGGAAGAAAGTGATGAATGGTGGAACAAACTATGCAACCGGAGGAAGGGATGAGAAGAAGATTAGAGGAATAAAAACAGGGGCTAGTTAGGAAAGAAGAAAGGTATGTAAAAAGGAGCAAAACATGAGCTAGTGTGGGTAGTAACTGGTGAAGGAATAAATGAGGAGAGAGACAGAGCAAAGGCATTAGAGAAAGACTGGAGCCAGCCAGCATGGAAAAGAAAGCGTTAAATAGCATGGAGTGGAGAAACTGGAGCCGTGTGTGACATGTGGTGCAGAGCAAGGATTGGCCTGAACCTTTCTAACGAGGGTTTGCTGCTAAAGCTGTATATAGGTAATGAGTGGAGTGATGAGAGGAGGCAGAAGAGCTTGAGATTAGGGTGGCAGATTCCCTTCCAAGGACAAACCAGAAGTTAAGGGATGCCTGTTGTCAGCAAACATCAGTGAAATTGCGGTGAAGTGCCTTGCTCTCCTCAGCGTTGGTACAACTAGAGGATGACCAGCCTTGTCGCTATCAGTTCCATCAGCTGACAGCAGTGGGTGCACATGTGGAAGATTTGATTGTTTTGGTCCTGCTCACTGAGTAGAGGAATTCACACCACCAGGGGCTGCCGGTTACCTTTTAAGAAGGACTGTCAAAAGGGCTGGGGGGGACAGGAAGGAAATGGAGAGAACTGTCCTGCTGGGAGGTTTCAGGCTACTTGGGAGCCACAAAAAGGAGGTGCAAGTTCAGCAATCCTGACTTCCATTTCCCATCTCACTTGTGCTTCTACATCTTGTCTTATTTTAGCCTCTCCCTGTTTCCATACCCACAGTTCTTCCTGCTGTCCACGTTTTCTCTTGCAACTACTACCTGTCACCCCTACTCATGCCCCCATTTGCCAACTGGTATCTGCTCCCATGTGCAGTCTCCCTATCACTAGAGGTCTCCAGTGATTCTGTTTGTTTCACACTCCTTCCCTGTAGCTCCTAATTGCTCCTTCCTCTGTACGCATGTCCACATGCCCTGCTCCTTGCCTGTTGCCCTACCTCTGTCCCAAACTTCTGCCCTATGCCACCTTGGGCCCTTTTCCCTGGCTCCTGTCAGCCCTTCCATGCCTTGTGGCCATTTCACTAATATTGTTTTGCCCCTTTCCTGTGTTTGGCCTTCCCTCCTCAGGCTCTGCAATTGTCTTGGGTCATCTTGTATTTTCTTTCATGGGTTTATACTGAAGTCAGGGAGTTTCTCCATTTCTCCTCCCTCCTGCTCCCTGGCTGCCAGCACAGGGAGCACTAATGGCAGAGCTCCCAGCGCCTCCCTGCTCCCAGCCTGCTATCGCAGGTGCATCACACCATCAGCAAAGACCCAAGAGCATTAATATCCAGCGATGCGGTAGCTTTGCAGTATATTCAGTTAATCTTGTAGTGCTTGCTAAACAAAGGATAACTTCAATACTCAACTCCTAAGAACTATTTTCCTGTGAATTACACTTCCCTTTTCCTTTCACCTTCTACCCTGTGTCTGACCTCAAGAGACACCAAATTAAAAGCATTCAGCATGAGAATTAAAATTAGATGTAAGGTCACCCCACTGTAACAACATATTCTCTAAGTCCTACTGCAGTGCTCTTTACTACACTTTTTACATTACAACCACAGCATTAGCCAAAATGAAAATAAAACGTGAAGCTTACCTGATTTTGTCCCATGCCGTGACATAGATACAGTATGACCCTGTGTCCAGTTACCTGATGTTCATTTGTAGGGTTATAATCAAAACAGAAGTTTGCCATTCCTCTATTCTTCAGCTATTCAAAAGAAAAGAATATTTTAAAGTATTAATCTAAAGTAAAGAAGATATGTTGTAGTCACTTTACAACCCACCCTGCTAGGCTGTGAGGTTTATATCCCAGACCTGGCTCAAACTAATTGGAATAGATCAAGTGGATCCAATGGCAACATCTCTCTCAGACTACAGTGAAATAAAACTGTTGGGACTGTCTTTCATTTTGGGCGTTGAAGCAGCCAGACAAGATAGCTTCCCCTAGGAATGACACAGTGTTCCAGTGTATTTGCAAATGAAGTGGGTAGGAACTATGAAAAGCTGTGCTGAAACCCAAGAAGCCAGCAACTCATGCAGAAAAAGAGTCTGTTGTGTCTTTAACTTTTTTCCCCCCAGGATCCACTTGTTCAATTTTCTTATGAAAAGAAGACTACATAATTTTCTCTGTCAACTGGGAGATGTTAGAAGGATTTGTTCTCAAAAGAACTCCAGTAACCTCTTGAGGTTGAACAAGCAGTCAGATTTTAAGACCAGAAATCATGAAATTGGGTTAAGATTTATCTCTGGAAAGAAGCGCTAGATATGACTTTGGAAGTTCTTTACTAGTGCTGCCGATCTCTGGCACAGCAGTTGCATAATTTCCGATTAAGTTTTAAAATACTGAATTACACGATTTTGAAAAAAAATCAGGCTAATTAACAAGGATTTGCATTTAAGTATTCAGGGGGCAAAAATAACTGAAAATAAGTTAAACAATGCCATAACAATTACTGACTCCTAGTATTAGCCACTTAACCAAATTTAAAATTGCACCGAGCAAAACAGGTTCTGTAAACACAAGTTCAAGCTGAATGCTCCTGTTACTGAGCGTAATTACATCGCAGACAAAAAGGATAAGCAGAGCAAATCTCCAAAGAGTTACTTCAGCAA
>NW_010244446.1:22136-35207 GCF_000690775.1 Eurypyga helias | reverse complement strand
GCTCTTCCCTGGTTGTGATAATTGTATCCTCAGTTCTTAATGCAGAGAATGACTGGATGCGAAGGGAATGCAGAAGGCTAAACCCAAACAAGACAAACCCCGCAGGACCCAAACCCACCCCAGAGCAAACCACACAAGTTGGCAAATTAAATACGTGTGTTCTACATATATTTTGCTTTCCCAAATTCTACTTTTATTGCTACCCGATGTCTTCTTTCCACTGCTTTGTGCCCACTCCGGCTGAAAGACAGCCAAGCTCTCGGCACTCTGCACACCTGGGCTGCTGGCCCAAGACAACAGCAGTACACTGAGGGGCTGGGAAGGACCACCGAGCTGTCATGTCTTGGGGCCTCTTGTAGGGCTGTGGGGGCTGTGAGGCTCTCCTGAGAGAGCCAAATGCATAAATGTAGGACTGAAGCCCTGGCTTTGCCTCTTAATTTCTCTCTGAACATGTTTCCACTATGTATATGGTGTAATTTTTCAGTAAAGGATAAACTAACACCCGAATTTGGTGTATGACAAAGAATTCATCCTTAGCTTTAGTGTCCAAGTTTACCAGAAGCAAAAGAAATGCCCTGGGCACTCTTTCTACTCTTGTTTGGTTTGGTGGGAAAACACTAGGCCACTGCACCCCTCTCCGAGCTGTCAAAAGACGACATTGTGTTTACCTTCGTGACACTAGGCAAGAATTACACTTACAAAAACAGGAAAGAAAAGTGTCTTTTACAGGTGATTTTTAACACTACCACGGAACTACATAAACCAAACAATAAGTTTCTCATGTTTCTACATTCTACATCAAGAAATATCAACTTAAAGGCATAACCACTCAAAAATGGTAATTTTATCTCTAAAAACATAAATCCCTTTCAGTTGTTGCCAGTGGCTGTCCTCAGGATCAGAGTCTCTTATTAGTATGTCTAACGATGTGTGACTTTGCCTGGCTGTCTACTGGCTCCAAGGGAAGATAAACTCCACAAAGCACTTCTCCGTGGTGCCCCTCCAGACAGCCCAACGCCTTTGCTACCCCTCCGAGCGTCCGCTCCTTGCTGTCAGCCCCTGGCATGTGCTCCAGCACATGCTCCATTTTGTGGCCTGGAATTTTAAATAACCTCTTCTAAAATACCATGCACCACCAGAATGGTAGATGTTCTTTTATACTCATGCTTCATCAGGAAGCCTAATAGATACTCAAGACCTAATCTATGGGAATGGTGCATACTAAACTGTTAAACGACCTGATCTGAAATGAGAAAGATTTGAAAATAATCAAATTTGAAAACCTGATCATAGCACCATTTATAAAAAAAAAAAATAAAATAATCCACCCTCTGTTCCAAGACAGAAAAAAGTATGAGAGGATTTGTGAAAGGAATATTTTTCTCTTGTCAAATTAGAATACACAGTTTAAGTCCCTTTTACGTACAACAGCTCTATCAAAACAGTAATCATCCATTCATTTCTGAAGCTATCTTTGTTCCCATATTCACCATAAACAAGCCATGCAATAAGAACAAAATTTTCTCTGTGACTTACCTTAATTCTTTTGCAGAATGCTGCATTAGAGAAACAAGAAGCAAGAAAAATGTTGATCACCTTGCCATTAAAACACATAATTCAGTTCTAAATAATTCTGCCCCTGCAGGATTACTGGCTATGCCTTCCTACAACTTTTGCCTCCTGTGGAAGCACTGTAGGTGTACTCAGTGCGGTGCCATTTAGTTATCATTCTGCTTGGGGGCTGGGACAGGGACTAAACAGCAGCTCCTAAGATATTCACTACAGACTTTCACCCCTTACTTCTTGGGGAAATCTAAAGCTGTTGTTTCCTATCATCTGGACACTTGCATAAAACAGCACAATACAGATGGCATTCTGTAAATAATTTTTTGATTTTTTTCTTTTTAAGATCAAATCCATTTAATACAAGTGTAAGCAAAGCACCAACAATAGATTTTTGACATTAAAACTTCATTACATTAGTTGATAAATACGGCCAGTGGAGCACAGCCAACCTTTCTCTTCATCCACAAAATACATCAGAACCCTCTTTATTCCACCCCAGCGGCATTGGTGCTCATGCATTAGTGGTATGGGCAGATGATGGCATGGGACACAGTAAGGTACGAATTTGTAGTGAGCCGACAGCTTCATGGTACTGACCGGGTGTCAGCTTTTACCCCAGATGTAACCTGAGCAGTCACAGGGAGTGATTTTACTGAGTGTACGCTAATTCCTTGTCATCCTTTTTAGAAAAAAAAAAAATTGTGAATATCCTCAGATTTCTGTTAACTTCTGAAGTGCAAAGCTGAAACGAGTATACAGCGTTGATGACTAAGGGATCCTTTGAAGGCATCAATGATGAGACACTGCTGTTGGAATTTTGTTGCTCACCCCAGCAAGTCCAGATCTCCCTGGGAAGCTCAAGAACATAGAAGCACATGTCTCAAGCGATGTTGTGTTCACTTGTGACTGATATCAAACGTGAATTTCTCCCACTTCCTTTAAAAAAGTCTGTCTCAAGCTTTCAGAGGCTGTATAGTCAACATGGTGTATAGTGGGGCATATTTTCCTGTCATGGGTATCAGATATCCAGGTCCAGTTAGTCATAATCTTGGCTACTGATTCAACCTCCAGTGGCAGCTCTACAAATTGTATTATAATGCAGTTTTAGAGATACACCCTAGAGGAGGCTGTTCTGGAGCCTGATACCTCCGAGAACTTGTAACACCAGACATGCAATAGCCTTTTGATTACATAACTCAAGCCACATAGCTAGGTTCTCTTCTGTAAGTCTGTATACATATATGTAAATTATATATATATATACATGAGATATATATATAGTGTTATTTAGACAATTTACAAAAAATGTTCTCTTTCATGTCACAGCAAGACAAAATTCTTCATTGTTGTAAAGGCTTAAATCTTTCTTCCTGATTTTTTTAAGTTTTTTTTTTAAGGTTATATCCTGTCTAAATTAAAAGAAAATTATGACTAAGCATTTGGAAATTCATTGAAGATGAGACAGTCATTGGGAGAAATGTGGAAGGATGCTGCCCATACTAAAATCCAAGGTTTTGATCTCCCATCTGATTCAGTCAGTCGGAGATGCCTTTAAGGATAGGTGGTGAAAAGAGCCATCGGCTAGGTAGTCACAACAGGCATCTATCAGCTTAGTTGCTTGACATTCGGCTGGAAGAAAGATCAGCTAGAAGCTGTTGGAGGAGAACAAACTAAAACTTCTCAGAACATAATATGGTCTCACTGAGAAATGATCCAACTTAGAGGAAGGCAGGGATAAAATCCTGATTTTTGTGCCAACACTGTCTTTTAAAAGCAATTTGGATACCAAATTCAAAGCCAAATTCACTGACTGACCATAATATTTATCCTCAGTTATGCACCCTAAAAGCCAGCAGTACTTAGTTTAACTCAGAAGGGAGAGGAAATTGGACTGTTCCCTTGCTTTGCAGCCATGCATTTCCACGGTCACCAATAACATGAAAGACCCCAGCACTGCCCAGTTCCTCCATCATCATGCTGGACAATGCAGCAACATCACAGCTCTAGTATTACCAACACAAGACAGCTCAAAGTTCTTCCTAGGGGTGCCCATACTGTCCCTTTCCAGGCCAGCTAAGATTTTTAAGCAGACCTAGTCTGGGCTACCTAGGTGGGCAATCTGCACAGACCCGGGGCTCAAGATTTCACACCAGCTGAGACACAAGTACAGTATACACTTTGCTGGTAAACATGTGCTTGAGGATGGTCAAATCAGATGCTATGCCAGAAAAAGTGCTCTACACAAGAGCCTAAAAGGGATTATCAGCCTTTCTAGAAATGCTGACACCTTATTATTTTAACCCACTAAATGCCTACCAGCTTCACCCCCTGCTGCCCCCCAAATAAATTATTAAGGTCAAAAGGTTCAGTTCACGTCTCACACAAAGATCCAAAGCTGCACGGAGCCCAAGGACACGTAAGAAGATATTTCCCTCAGTTCTAGGCCTCAGGCAGTTTATAAGAATACAATCATAGCTCAGGAAAAACCAGTCAAAATCCAGTATGTTTAAATAAAGTTTTAGACAGCTAACTTTTTAGACAACCAAGCTTTGTATAGGTATTTTTATCTACGCATTAGCACAAATCTCTGTTTGTCAGTGCACGGCGCTGAACGCTGCGCAGTAATTTTCGCATTTATTCTAATAACATATGGCTGACCTAGAGGTAATCTTAGACAGATTTTCCGCTTCAGTGTAAAGATTTTCCAGGGAGAGAGAAATCCCCATATTCCTTTGCAATCTCTTTGAACAGTTAAATAACCTCACACCAAGCCAAGCTGTTAACAAAGCCAACACACTTCTAAACACAGTATTTTTGTGAACCAGAAAAGCACTACACGGCTAAGGCAGGAGTAAAGAACACGATCAATGATTCATTGAAGTTAGCAGATGGGACTCAATATCCACAAATCAGTTGAATCAGTAGGTATCATTTTTGCACTGTCACTTTCTTAGAGCATAACTGTACTTTAATCACATTTAAATTCTTCCTGCCAAAAAAAGTGGTGTACTCTTTATTATGCTCACAACTAGATGACAGCATTTAAGAATTGTTTTTAGAGAAATATATAGAGCACACCCAAATTACACCGTAGGTACCTCAAGCAGCTCTGAACAGGAATTATTCCTTCTCGGTATTGTCAACACCTTTCTTGAGGATGACACGTGCAGTTAAATCGTGAGAGAAACTGCACAAATCCCTTCCCCTCCCTAGGAGGCTGAAGCGCTGTCACTGCCACCAGTCTAGGCTTTCTTTCAGAGGGTGAAGGATGGAGGGGAAGATAAAGTTACTGAAATGCTCTTGGAAGGTAGGTCTTACAATAACTTGTTGCTTCAACCGTCTCTGACCTTGTCAGTCCAGCACAAAACCACAAAAAATGAACCAATGTTGTACCAGGGTCTGTTCAAGACACGGGACAACAGTGGATATTGCCTTCCATGCCAGGGATCACTCAGAGATGCCAACTCAAGTGCAAGCTCCCAGACACACGGAGAAGGGTGGCTACTCTCTCAGAGGCTGCTGGGCTTTGCTGCCAACTGATGCGCTCCCTGTGGGAGCTCCTACAGCTCTCCATGGAAAATAACAGCTCCCGGCGGGAAACCACAGCGCGTCCACATTGGGATCTTTTCTGTTCAACAAGTCACAAAGCTATTAGGGAAGACTGCAGGGGGACTCGGTCCCTGTACGTGTGGTACGCCCACAGCGATCAGGTTTTTCCTCCACAGAAGGAGATCCAGCAGAGACTGAATAACTGAAGGGCAGATGGCAGCAAGACGAGACAGGCTGGAGGCGACGCAGCAATGTGGGAATGCAGCTTGGCTAGATCTGCAAAGTGAGCGAGTTACCAGCAAAAGAACTTCTAAGTCAATGCAGCACCAGTAACCAGGAAGGTATTTTACACGTTTTTGCTGGCAGAAAGGTGCAGTCTTGTCTTATTCATAAGACATGCAGCAGATATTTGCTGATTTTTCAGAGGAAGCAGGTATTTGCTGTGTCATCTCTGCCTTCACCCCTTCCAAATGAGATTACAGTAATGTGATGTACATGGAGCTATAGTTTATATTTATTTGTAAACTGCTAATAGCATAGAAAGCTGTTGACTTAAAAAAGAAGAGGATTCTGATACTGAAGCAATGAAAATTGCTTGTGAAGCTGCTCTGGTCTAAAGTGACCTCCAGATAAAAAATGTACATGTTGGTTTTCAGAATCCTGTATGATCTGGAAGCACATAGCACCAGCTCTCCTTCCCATCAGCAGAGCATCATAGTTTTCATCAGACATAATGTGCTAATACACACTTCAAAGCACACTGTTTTCATCAACTAAAAACTAAAACACTTCAGTGCTCTCTTCTTTTGGCTATGCAACGTTTCAAGAAGGAAAAAAAAGTCATCCTTTGCTGCCTTTAACACTCTCAAAATGTCACTTGGAATGTGTAATTCATGGCAACATTATCTGTTCCCCTACCTTCTCATAGAACTCCTTCATAAACAGCATCTCCTAGAATAAAGATTCTGATAGAAACCACATCTTCTATCAGAAAGGCTTACCAATTCTGACAGAATTCTACCAAAATCCCAAACTGATCTTGGCATAAAATACCTTCGTACTGAGTTAGTAGGAGTGCCCAGAGAACTGCAGGGAGGCCCCTTCCCAGCAGCCACATACCATTCCAAAGAAGCCTGGCCTGTCCTCGGGTACATGAAGCTCTGGGTACACGTTCTCCAAGAACCATTTGAAGTCTTTACATTTCAGCTTCTCTCGAAGGAGTCTCCTTTCTGTCACATCTCCATATGGTTCCTGAAAGGAAAAAAAGAAAAAAAAAAAACACCTAAAAAAATCCCTCAACCAGAACAGATGCTCTCTTTTAAATTATCTGTATACATTATTAGGAACCGTATGCTAAAGTGATGAGTAGGACTTTTAGCCAGGAAAAATCCCCATGTTTGGGTGCTGGATTTGATTTCATTATCCTTACATTTGTTAAACGTTGACAAAAAAAGAACCAGAACAGTACACGTAAAACTTAAAAAAATTCTACATGAGAGTTTGTCCGAGAAAACTCCCCAAATCCATGAGTAAGGAAGTCCTTGAATACAGATATTGCTGGGAACTGAGAAGGCATATTGGAAAATAAAACTTCCTTTAGCTGGATAATTGAAAACGTCAAAAGCAGTGAATGAATTTTGAGAATTTTAAATTATTCCACCATTCATCTTCTACACTTAACTGATGAAATTTGTGAAATCTGCTAATGTTTCCTTTGAACTTCATGGTTTTGGGGGCGGAGGAATATGAAATCTTAAACCTCCAGAGAAAAACTTTCATTGCAGACTTTTCCCTGTCTACAGACTGAAACAGAGTTCACATATTTTCATGTCTGTCTTAAAAAAAAAGAAAATTTCTATCTTTATATTGACTAGGATCCTTAGTCAGTCAGGCATAAGATACCGTTTGCAGCCCCCAGATTTTCACAGGTCACTTGTCACAGACTTTCAACAAACTACAAATATATTTGCATTTCTCAAAGCTGTGGAAATACCACTGGAAACACAAAGCAGACGTAGAACAGAGGCAGAGATGGCTGCTTGAATAAACAAACAGCATGACATATTAGCTCTGAGGTCTGAACATTAATCTTGAAGCGAAACTTTATGGAACCAAATTCTGCAGCCTGAGCATCAATCATTTTTCCATTATGCTACAGAACGGAGTATTTGGGTTAGATGAAGTACAGGGGTCTGAACTCAACCGCCGCAACAAGTGGTGCACAGAGCATTATGGAAGCTGGAGCGCACCTGCACCTGCTTTGATACACGCAAAGAAACCGCACAACTCTCAGCTTGCATCCACTGTGTTACCATATCCCAATATGCAAAAAATCCAGTGCTAACACATAAATATCCTTTAAAAGTTAAAGTTCTACTGTCACGGACATCAGCTGCCCGGACCTTTACAAGAAAACCCGTCAGCGTTTATTGCTGTTGTCTCTTTGCGCGTGACAAGCGGAATCAGCCTGGTGTTGCCTGTGAGCGCCCGTCTTCAGACACATAAACCCCCTATTTCTCTCAAAGTCAGCCTCTAATAATAAAACCTAAGAGGCTTTTATGATGTTAAAGTAAAACAATTATTACAAATGCGTGGACTGTAATAATCTAATTACCCAGTTTAATCCAAAGGAACACGAGATGGAAGCTAACCAAATTCAGCTTCCCAACGCCCTTCAGCGTATCTTTTAAGAGCATAATAGTTTCAAGAGCGTTTTTTCCCCTGCCATGCCTACTGGGGTAGGCCACTCAAACATTTGCAGAGCTCCCTGTCCCCCTCCCTGGTCCCTAAGCTCTGAAGCAGCGTAGCCAGAGGTGGATGCCCAGCAGCCCGCCACAGAGCAGTTCTCCTCGGGCACAAAACCAGGCAACCTTTGGGTGCACAGAGAAGAGCCTGGGGAGATTAAGCACCTCCAAAAACAAGCAACAGCAGGGAGTGATTTCTTTTAGGCCTGAAGTTTGGACTTTGTGCCAGAGGTTCATGTAAGTAATTTCTAGACATTGTGAGGATATTTCAGTGTTATTGCCTTCCAGCTTACAGGCCCCTCGTGATAAATATATTCAAGGTAGGAATTTGTACACTGCTTTACTGCTCTGACCTACTCAACTTTCATAGTATTTATCTCATGGAAAATTTTGCAAACTAATGATCCTGTATTTTCTTCCTCACGAAAAATAAAAATATTAACTTTAAAAAAACCCTAAAACCACAACACCCAAAACTGATACTTCAAACATTTTATTATGAACATTTTCATCGGAGTTCCCAGGAATGATTATAATTAATTTAATCTTTGCAATATTGACTTTTTAGTAGGTTTTTTCTTTTTTTTTCCCTTTTCTTTCTTATTTTTTTTAAATCAAATGTTGTACAGCAGTAAATCAAACAGAAAAATCCATTTTGTCTTACATCAGTCCAAAATTTTACAATTATCACAACACAGGTAATGTTGCTGTTCACTTCAACATCTGCTGTCCATTGAACCTTGTCCATTAGCGTTCGCTAATTGTGCCTCTCTTCTGTAATTCTTTATTGATAGAATCCTGTATTAGCTGTTTCAGAGAAGCATACATTTCAGGCTAAGCAGCTCCTCCTTAGTTGGGTCACCTTGCTTAACTTCATTTATTCATTCATTTAATACTGACAAACGTGGCCACCTTCTAGCCTTACAGAATTTCTGATTTTTCCCAGGAAATTAAGAATTAGCTATATATACACCTATTCTATGTTTGGGAAAAAGTTTTAGAAGAAGTAAGAAATAAACCTAAAAAGCACTTAATGTTAAATACTAACTAAATTAATAGTTATTTCATTGAAAACAAATTCTATTGAAATTGCAAGAACAATAGATTTGAACTCACCAGGCGAGCGTGTGGGTTTCGGTGGTAATAAAGTTCTTTATATTCATCCATCCACACTTCAGCTGCACGTACACTGTTTGCCAAAGCTTTGGACCGTGAGTACGGAGCTTGTTTGGGGAAAACGTGACCCACATGCGAACATGGGTGGATCTCCAGACTTCCTCCACACTGCCATATCTGAACAAAGAATTGACATTGCACGTCATTAATTTGACCCTTTGCAAGCGGAAGGATATAGTAACAATAAGCCTTTGCAAGGATAATACCTTCTCAAGGGTATCACAGAATAGTATAAGCAGCACATACAGTAATTTTGTGTTTCATATGATGAATAAACTGAATAAAATGACATCCTAGTGATCTCAGAGCAAGTCACAAGGAATAACAAGAAGATAACCCCATTTCTGGTTTTATCTGGTGTGCAATTCTCCCTTTTTTAGCTTCACTTTCTCTGAAGGCATGATAAGAAACAGTCCACAATATTTCTTCAGGTCTAACTGTGGTGGTCTATAATTCAAGTTATAAAGTCATTATAAAAAAAAGAGAGACAAGAAGAGAGGCATGTTTCTTGTCCAAATTAACCATGCAAACAGCTGCCTCTGAATGAAACCGGTAACTGATGATTGATTTCTTACCAGCAATCTTTGCCCATATTCTGCTGGAAAGCTGACCTGACAGAAAAGGTAAGCTTGTCACATCTTTGGAGAATGTTAACTTACGTTCCTATTTCCTTACTCACCGTCTCAGATGAAAGGCATAGGTGCCTGGTCATAAAAACATACCTAAACTTTTTGATTAGAAGGCTGGGAAAGGAACCCCAGACCCAGTGCATGAAAAGCAAAGTAATTCTATAACTGACAGTGGTCCCACCAACATCAGTGAAAGAACTTCCCTTATCTAAAGCAATATTCCTACTTGCTCTCAAAGGAAGTACTCAAACCTGAACGTGGAACAGGCAGAATTCACTCTGCCCTTGGCCTCATCCTCCTCCTTCTGGCTCCCCAGGTCAGGAAGCGTATGACCCTGGAGATAACGCCCACAAATGACCACTGAGTGAATACACTAACTTCAGCACACTGTGCAAGTTTTTGTAATTACACTCTTCTCCTTTGAAAACCATGGACTTTCGGCAGCTCATCCACACGGCCACTTTCCCATCATCTGTTCCGATCTCACGTTTGATATCATGAAAGGAAAGCACAGCTAAGGATTTCCTACTTGACACTGTGTGAGAACATGTCGTGGCAGACACCCTGTTTCTGAAGAGTACCTGAAACAAGGTTTCTGAAATTTAGTCAGGTGAGAGTAGGACACGTTGGTGCACTTGAACAAATGGAGCTATCACCAATGGCTCCAACAGACCTTCCACAGAAGTCTTTTGAGAACTGGCACTAATCAGTGAGCTAATTCTCCTCACGCATTCAACCGTACAAGGGTGGCAGCTCATCTTTCCTTCGTAAATGTTGGACAAGGGAAATTAGCTATGTTTAAGGGGTAGAGAGGTTTGCTCCCTGACAACCTTCTTGTATAGCATATACATTTTAATTACATGTTATTCAAATTAACACAGCAGGAGTGAAAGCTATGAGGTAGGAAATAACAATGACAACAGATCAGTGATGGGACTTCTCCCATCTCTCTCTCCGTGGGACTTCCCTGGATCTAGAAAGTCATTACAGATGAAGCCTTTCAGCATGCACAAGATAATGTTCATCTTCAGACTGCTAATTTTTTGGGGGGGTTTTGAGCTCCTTATGATTTCTCTCCAATTTCTTAATTCAGAAATCAACTAATGTTGTTTCCATTCATTTGGTTTTGGATAATGACATCACACATTCACATGTGGCACAACATGGTGCTTAATAACAAAATTGTAAGTACTCTAATACATCCTCTCCCTGAGGAGAACAACTTGGGTGGTACTGGTGGATGAAAAGCTGGACATGAGCCGGCAGTGTGCGCTGGCAGCCCAGAAAGCCAACCGTATCCTGGGCTGTATCCAGAGAAGTGTGGCCAGCAGGTCGAGGGAGGGGATTCTGCCCCTCTACTCTGCTCTGGTGAGGCCCCACCTGGAGTGCTGCATCCAGCTGTGGAGCCCTCAACATAAGGAGGAATTTCACAACAGCTGATTTTTCAGTAATCAAAATTCTGAATTTCTCTAGAAAAGTAACTGTGGGTTGCTAAACACTGCTCATTAAATTCTGCTTCCTTTA
The DNA here is from genome assembly GCF_000690775.1 of Eurypyga helias. Lineage (NCBI taxonomy): Eukaryota > Metazoa > Chordata > Aves > Eurypygiformes > Eurypygidae > Eurypyga > Eurypyga helias. Next base: position 24,019 of record NW_010244446.1, on the reverse strand, counting down.
TTAAAACAGTTCTGAACTTGTCTTTCTACCTATAACAAAAAACTAAGTATATTTCAGCTAAACAACTCCTCAAAAGGTTTATTTCTTTTTTTGAATGGAAAACACATTTTGACTTCTATATAAAATCAGGTACAAAGAGGAAGGAAAGGAGAAAGGAAGAAATTCACTAGAGAAACCAAAGTTGACTAACAAATGCTAAACCAGTGACTCCAGTGAAGGCTGTCCCTTAGAACTATTCACACATGCTTTAACAGAGAAGCACATTAGATTTCATGCGTATTTTGCATGCTCACATGCATGAAAATATGTTTCTTTACTAGGTCTGGCTAGCTCACAGCTCATTATAAAAGCATACTTTTCCTTCAGCACAAAAAGAAAACAAGGTGACTTTCAGTTTTACTTACACTTTCACCTTGATGCATGCAGACTATTGATATTTTTTCTTTTCAGAGACTGATGGTGGCATTATGAAAAGCTACAGTAAAAGCAGAGATCATGCCTTGGGATCCCCATCCCTGCCAGGGTCTTTGGTCAACTGACTTAATTGCTGGGTCATTGAAGGCTAAATAAGAGAAGCTCCATAAGCTCTACCACTTCCATTCTAACACGTCAGGACTCTCTGGAAGAAATTTTAAAAAGGATGCTACCTCCTAAACAAACCTGGGAGAATACCCTGTTCCTGCCTCTCTCTCTGCTGTGATGATGCTTGCCAGCTTTGAGTCCCCAGGTGCAGTGCTCATGCACGATCCGCTGGGATTGGGGTGGGCAGAGGGGCCTCCCCATCTGCCTGAACCCTGCAAGACAGATTTCCAGATGCAGACAGAAGGAAACAATACGAAAAGATCAGAAAAGAGAATACCCCAGGAGATCAGAGGCAAAATCATCCAGGTCCGTGGACAGTGAAATTTCCAACAGAAGAAAGGACTTCGCACTAAATAATTTTGCCTTCTTGCACACGTGTGGTTTTCTCTACTGTCGTGATGGTGAGTTGAAGGACAGACCGCAGGTGTATCAAGCAGTGGTCCCCAGAGAAAAACTCACACTGCAGTGCCTCTAGCAGGACCATGAGCAGAGGGTGGAGGGGGGGAGGAATCTGCAACCAGGTTCCTCTCACTCCACATCCAGGAGTGGGAATATGAAAGGGCATGTTTTGCATCCTTCAGAAAAAAAGTTTCAATGCCCATTATGCTCATGAAGTGAAATTTTATCCAGCCAAATAGCATTAACCAATTCCAAAGCAAGGCACATTGACTTGATCCTGCATTCAGCACACAGCTTCCTTCTCTCTTAGTCATCATGCTTTTAGCTGAAGCTTTATCCTTGTTGCACCTCTCAAAACCATGGAGAATTTCTTCAGTTTAGAATAATCAAAGTATGAGAAAGAAGAGGCTTGAGGACAAGTCCTTTCATGTCATCGGGAGAGAGGAGCTTTTTCAGAAATGAGAAGAACAATGAATTAATTTCAGTGTTTTTCAGTATCTCTGCTCCTAATTTTCAGGTCTGGCAGGTCTAGAAACCACAGAGAAAGCAGAATTAACACTGATTTATCCCTCTTGACCTTCTTCAGCACCATGGGCAGTCAGAAGAACACATTTAAGCAACATCATAGCTCTCTGCTCTCTCCCACAAAAGCTCTCAGCGCAGGAAGCACGAGTACAAGGGCTTGAAATCAAACAGAAGAAAGCATTTTGTGCATAATTTGGATCCACATGCCTAGATCCTACTGGCAGTCTGCACTAGTAGAACTAACACACCCAGGTATATTCACTGGCTATTGCACAGTCCGTCCTGCAAAACTGTCAGCCTCCCAGGAGCACACTGCTTGACCCAACTGCAACCTGCAGGGACCCCACACCGGCCTCTCTGCTTTCTCATTTTAGCAC
>NW_010244446.1:8569-22106 GCF_000690775.1 Eurypyga helias | reverse complement strand
CTCTCAGCCCAGTGCATGACACAGAGCTTGCCTGCGGCATGGCAGGACTGCCCGGAGCTCCCCGGGCTGGAGCACCCATGGGCCTGCTCCACACCCCCCAACACCCTGGCTCCTGGGGACTCAGCTGCTTCTCCTGTGTGCTAGACAGCCTCCAATGCTTCCCCGGCCCATGAGATGACCACATTTCTCCATGCTGATGGATGCAAAGGCTCTGCCATGGTGCACAGATACTCCTGCGCCCCATGGGATCAAAAACCTGCTTCAGGGGAACCAGTAACATAAAAAAAAAAAAAAGACTTGCTGACAGAGCCTGGTAGAGGTCAATGGCAATGACAGTTTGGGTCTAGAGCAGCAGCCAGCGCAGGGGCACTCCGTGTCGTAGAGGGCAGGGGTCAGGCTTGTCCTGCCTGCAAGCACCAGTCTCCCAAAAAGCCAGACATGAAGAGCAGAAAGCCAAGGCCTGTATGCAGAGAAGGTCGTCTCAGAGGCTTTCCACAAGGAAAGCTGTAGAGTTCCTTGCAGAAAGCTCCCACAATCCATCTCAGAGGAGAAAACGGCTGCCATCTGGGGTAGTGCTACCCCTAACTCCTATTGGTTAGGGGACAACCATTTTGGTGCCACCAAATCTGTGGCAGCCAGGGTCACAGAATACTGCAGACATTTCAACAATGTTAATATCCTGTAACGTCCAGTTCTGTCAACTGTGGCTGTTGTTTCCAAGCTTGCCGCTTCAGGAGAGGTGCGTATTTCTGCTAAGTGGCAGAGCATATCGTGCTGCTTTCAGCAGCAGCGTCTTCTCCATGCCACGGGTGCTCAGTCTGGTTGCACCTGCACTAGCAGACACACACAAGTGCCTGCAAGAGCCTGTCTTGCTCAGGAGAGGCACATATCCAACATGCCTGCTACCGTTACCTGCACCTGTGGGAGACACTGTCATACCCTCTGATGTTGCTTGCTGCCAAACTGAGTCTCTCCTGTCTCTGCTTATTTGTCAGCTGCGATAGTGTCAGAGCTGAGAAAGTCAGAGACACAGCAAGCCCCAGGCCATCAAGCATCTGTACCCAAAAATGCATGACTCCCTCATTGTCATCACCCCTTCCAATCCCACGGTAAACAAGAAAAACAGTTTTCCCTTCCCATAATTAGCTGGAGTTGGCATCGACCACCAGGCTGCTTTCCAGCTTAACCTGCCTTGGGTCATGACTGATGACAAGCACGATCATTTCTCTGGGCCCTCAAGCATGAACCCAAACTTCTGTCTCCCTGAGCAGCTTCTCAAACGCAGGCACAAAAGTATTTTCATCAATAACTATTCCATAGCCCCTGAACCTGTGGCCGAGCAATTATCTTGCAGAAAAGAAATCCTTTCCAAGGGAAAGGAGGGGACCTGCTGCAACACACACATCAACACAGGCTAGACCAGAACAGGAGACAGCTGGAAGACTCCTGCCTCAGAAGCTCACAGAGCTGATGGAGGTGCATCAGCTGCTTTGAGCTTTAGGCAGAGGCGGGCTGAATTTACTGAGCAAGACAACTTAGCTGTGTATTTGGACTTACATGGCAGAAACTTCTACCTGTGTGAGAAGCTAGGTGGTCATGAATTCACATCAAACAGTGATTCCAGCTGAGAAAATCCCCACCAGAGAAGCCATGTCAGCTCTAGGTCTGTGCTTACTATCCTCCCCAATTCTTTTCTTTCCTTATTTTTGTGCCCTCTTTGCTAGGATTTCTGCACTACAGGCAGCAGGAGACAGGAACCAGACAGGAAGACTCCCATGCCTCTCTGGTTAACAGGCAGGCATCAAGCAAGACAGTTTGCTGATGCCTCCTCTCTCAAGAAAGTGGTTTTATAACATTAAGATACCATTTATCCCTGAAATCTGATGTCATCTGTGAAAAACCAAACCAAACCAAAAACATTAACCATCCTGTCCCACAATTCAGTGACACACAGAAATGCACATATGACCATAAAACATACCTGATGATGAGCAGAAAAGGGAAATCCAGAATACTGAGCAACCTGGTCTTGTGGAGGCTGTCCTTGACCACAGCAGGGGGGTTGGAACTAGGTGATCTTTAAGGTCCTTTACAACCCAAACCATTCTATAGTTCTGTGATTCTTAGTTGTGAACTCCCTGCAAGCCAAAACCAGCCCTGCAGCATACCTCTTACACCATACTGCATTGCTTCAGCCAGCTAACTGGTATGGGGCAAACAGCAAGCAACCAGTACCCAGTGGGAACCAGCATCAGCACAGGCAACAGCAGGCAACCTTTTATAACCTTTATGCAAATCTTCTCCCAAAGTGGAACAGAATAAAGCCTAATAATAAGAATTAAAGTGCAGGGGCTGGCTCATTCTGCCCCAATCGCCACCAGCTGCCTCCTGCTCATTCCATCAACCGTGGTGACAGCTCCAAGTCATATTAAAGAGTTGTGTTTCTTTCCAACGATCCTTTACAAGCCATAGAATGTAAACTTCATCTGCTAATATCACAGCATTACTTACATTTTATACTGGCATTCAAAAGAGACATGTTTTTAAAAATTGCTTTAAAATGCCTATTTGGAAGGAAAATACAGCTGTTACAAAGTGTGAGAACCAAGAACAAGAAATTCATATAAACATGTCCCAAAATATTATCTTCTTAACACTTGCTTACATTACACCTATCTCGTTAAGTAAAACGGCATGAAGAAAGAAATAAGAAACTTGTTTTTATTCTCAAGGAAAAAAAAATACTTTCAATTGAGCCACTCACCCTAAATGAGAATTCAAGGTTTTCTCCTCCCCAGACTTCCATTCCTGTGTCATATGAACCAAGATAATCAAAATACTTCTTGCTCACAGAAAACAATCCACCTGCCATGGTGGGAGACCTATAAAAGAGAATAGTAACTGTGAATTGAATAAAAAGCAAAAAAATATAAATTAACAAACCAATGCAACGGATAAAAAATACAGTATATTTTTATTTTCAATTTTCTCAGTCTTTTCTGGATACAAAGTAACAGTCAGACATTGATTGGTTATCATCAGGCCATTTAGATTTAATTTTGTAGTAAAAATCTGTATCCGAAACAAGCTCCAGAATGCATTAAAATAAAAATAACAACGAAATCAGAGAAGATAAACATAGTGTTAACATACATTTTTGCAGCCAGTGTCTTTGTGAGCGAAAATGAGCAACTAGTCTCTTACCTTCACACAGTAGAACATTAGATTTTTTTGTGGCGGAATTATATTAGTCATCTCCAAAATTCTAAGTGCAGTATCCTTATGTATTTTACTTAAGTAATAAGTAAACAAATATTTGTGCTTTAGTGAATAACAACAACATTCCAGATCCCACTAATACCATGTGGAAAAAGTCTCAGACATCAACTGAGCAGAATTAAGTAAATTCAGCCCCCTAAAGAGATTTATTTTCCTTGAAGAAAATCTGCCCATCTATATTTTTAAAATTTTTTTTACCAAGTTTGCAGAAAAAAGAAAAATCGGGTCAAGATCAGAGCCCGATCGAAGACCACAAGCCCCAGAGCAACAGCGCACTTCAGTGATGTACTTCCAGCAGGGTAGTGTGTGCGCATAAACTTCTGTTTGTTCATCAATGCTCCTAATCGTTTACAGCCTTAGAAAATTAGCCTCTTTTAAAGAGCCATGTATATAATGCTGGTTGGAACTAAATTCAGCTGACATTTTATGAATTTTGCTCAATCGCTGTTGAGGTAAATATTAACAAATGCTAGATGCAGTGATTAGTTACTCTTGATCTGTCAGAACTAATTCTACCAGCCATCTTTTTGAAGCAACACTGTCTTACAGTGTCATATGCTGTTTCAAAGAATGGAATGAGATGAGGTGAGACAGAAGGATTTGCTCTTCCTTCTCCCTCCAGATCTCATCTTTCCAAACACAGCTGTCGATGACACCACTGTCAGCACTGCTCCTTTCTCCAGACACTTGCTGAGCTCACAGTCCTGGGGCTACCGTGAAGCTTTATCCCTCATCGTTTTCCCTTTGGCAGGCCAAAGACAATTCTTGTCATTGAGGAAAAAAAGCATCATATTTAAACTACAGGCTTTAAAAAAATAGAGTAAACGTTTTTAAGGAGGATGTGGACTACTATATGCAGAGAAAGACTAAATTACTGCCTCACTTTTCCCATTAAAAAAGAAGTTCTCTTAGTTAAGGATAAGTTTGTAAGTATTTGTGAAGTACTGGGTATTATGATACGGTAAGCGACCTAGGAAAGACCAACAAAAATTAATCATTCTATATTTGTTGTAGTCCATAAAAATAACAGATTACAAATAAAAGCAGGACCAACAAAACCATGATGTTAAAAACGCCAAACAGTTGCTTTATTTCTTACAACACACTGCTGAAATACAGCAACTTTCAAGTTGAACACAGCAGACCCCCATTGGGCTTTTGTCTACAGTGTTCGTTTTCTAGATACACTCTTTGTACTCTCACCTTACCTCTCCCAAGACCATCATGGAGCGACTGCAACTTGCCTTAAAATAAAACAAAACTAAAACCCACAAGGAAGACATCCATGTAGGCTCCAGAGAGTTAGCCCTTCACAGAAACGATGGTGGGTAGTACCATGTAGCATCAGGTAGAAGCTGTATCATGTCATCCCAATAAAAAACTGGCAAACTGGTTCCCCTTTAAAAACAGCACAAAGAACCACCCCTATTGCTACAGCACAGATAAAGTCTACAAAACCGCTTTTGCCTTCTTAATGGTTGATGATTATTTTTTTATTGTTGACAGTGATACATTTTTTACAACACAGATCTCTCTGCAAAGAGGACATTCTTCAGTGCTAGTGAATCAGCTACAACTGTTCTGTGCGCTGGTAAGCTTCTGGGGGAGTTTGCCTGCAGGAGTCAAAGAGACTAGTTGTGCAATAAGGATTCCATATGGAAGACTACACTGGAATTTCAGCTTTTAGAGCACTTTTTTTCCAGAAGCATGCTGAGCAGGAGTTATTCTGGAAAAAAGAGGAACTAAAAGTATATAGTTTTCAGTAATACACTCATTCCTCAAATATTTTTCAGCACCTGGTATTTTGAAGTGAAATCAAAACCACATGTAACATTCAGAGTTTAATAAAATGAAAAAATTAACCTGATCACATCAGTCTTGGACCTCCTCCGTTTTTGTTCTCTTTCAGGGGTACTATGCCAAGTGAAGACCAGCCTCCAGTCAAATCCGCCAATCTGTGGCTCACCAGAATTTCCCAGGTACTCAAATGTATTCCAGTCAATAACATCAATAACGGGGGAGACAACAGCTGATTCTTCTTCTGCAATCCTAATATGTTTTTTAAAAGAAAAGGGTGACTTCCATTAGAAACTTCTCTCAAAAACTAGCATTGTCAAGAACAGAGAAGACCCACAGATAGCAAGCACAAAGCATTGTTCCTTTTCCATTCATGCCGCAATACAAGGAAGTAATGGCTACAAGAATAACCACCAATTTTTTGCCAAGGAAGCATCGGGATGGACTCAGCTGTAGGCACCTGGCAAACATCAATCTTCCTGGACAGTGGAAGCGAACTCTGCCAGATGGCTTGAGACGACACGTTCAGCATCTGGCTTGGCTGCCATAGCCAGCACCACATTCTCAACAAAAAAGCCTGTTTTGTTTTGTACAGGTAGCTGCATTTAAGATATTAGGAGAGCAGCACAATGAATTATAAATTAGCTAACCCTCTTGGCCCTTAAACTCATGGTTGTTCTTGTAACTGTGACCATCTGCAAAAAGTTACACTGAGCACTACAACGGGAACTCAAAAAGAAGCCATGAGCTTAAACAGAAACACACGACATGGGAATTAGATCTCCAACAGCGAAACATACATGAAAGAACCTCCAGAAACCCTGGCAACATAGGAAATAAAAAGGAGAAACAGGATAGTACTGCAGAATAACTATCTTTAGATCAGCCTTGCTAATAGGATACTAAGAATACATCAGAGCTGATGACATTTCTTGAAGGTCTACTTTGGCAAGGAGAAAAAGCCCTTACTCCCATTTCTCAGTACCATGCAGGGGGTTCTGGATTCCTTTCCAAAAGCATTTGCCCTTAGAAAAGGCAGTGGGATCCTTTGCATTCACCTCAACTTCAGGGAAAGTCTCTCTCAGTACCAGGAGTGATTAATTTCAAGCAAGTTAAGGTCTTTCTCCTAAATCACCCTTTAGCAGTCTTCTCTACACTAGTCTTAGACACCTCCTGTTAGTTCAGCAAAACAAAGTGACTTGTTTGGTGTTAAGATGCTGGTACTTGTATTAGCCCTGCACCTTCTGATTTGCATATTCATATTCCAGAGGAAGAGGAAAACTGAACGCGTTATATTGCCAAACAAGGAAGAGACGTGATGTATGTCATTCGAAGGGAGCTAGTTCCTCATGGGACCACACTTCAAACCCGCAGGCTGACCAAGGGCCTCCAACTCTGAAATTAGAGCAGCTTGTGGTGGTTAAATGGAGCAGACAACAGTTCCAAAGAAGTATTGTCTAAGCTGAGAAAGGCTGCCTTAAGTATCAAATGGTCTCTTCTTGCCGGAGGAAAGATGCGACACAGCTGTTTTCTTTTTTATCATCTCCCATTGAAATCCTGCTCAGTAGAGTGCACAAAAGGGCTTATAGCAAAATTTGCATAAGCCCTTTTTATTTGTATCTCACTCCTGCCTCACTTGCATAGAATTTACGTACAAAGCAATGAGAATGATGCATACGCAGAGGTAAAAAAAAACCCACAAAACAATAAAATGTAAAAATGCTTTGTTCCTCCTGTAAGGAAAAAGGAATAAACATTATGTAGCTGGCATGTGATTTCAGTTATGAAAGAAATCAGGTGAGAAGCCATCACCTTTTCTGTAAGTTAATAATTAACCAGACGGTATAAGGCACAGGCAGCTTACAAATACAACTTTGTTTTCACTGCAAAATGCTAACACTGTTGTACTGTTCCCATACATTTGGGTCAGATACGCCATGCAGACATCCCCTTAGAGATGTGCGTCTGCATCTGCAGCAAGGGCAAAAATTCCAAGACACATCCAGGGCTAACTTTTTACAGAAGGCGATTTATTACACTTAAAATTATCCGAATCCTTCCTCAAGATTGCCATCTAGTGGTTTCCTAAAGAACTGAAGAACTTGCAGTATCGTCTCCCCAGTTCTGTAGTTTCTTCAGAGGACAGTCATTAGAAACCATGCTTATTCTTCGATTTTTACCCCTTTTCCTTTCTTCAAACTATCTATGCTGTTCACAGTTAACCCACAGTTAACCGGAATATACTGGGTGTGAAATTTAGAAACAAGTTAAGTATGACAATTTTCAGAAAAAAAATTAATTAAAATATTATTCTGTTGTGGTTTAGGCCCAGCTGGCAAGAAAGCACCACGCAGCCACTTCCTCGCTCCTCTCCGTGGTGGAATGCGGAGATGAAAATACAAGGACAGGCTTGTGGATTGAAACAAGGATAAGGAGGGAATCACTCACCCGTTATGGTCATGGGAAAAACAGACTCGACTTGGGGAAGGAAAATCAATTGCATTAGTTACCAACCAGAACAGAGTGGGACAATGAGAGATAAACCCAGATCTTAAATAAACTTCCCCCCACCCCTCCCTTCCCGGGCTCAGCTTTGCTCTATTTCTCTACCTCCTTCCCTAGGGAATGGGGGCTGTGGTCAGTTCACGTGGTCTTTGCTGCTCCTTCCTCCTCACACCCTGACCCTGCTCCAGCGCAGGGTCCCTCCCATGGGAGACAGTCCTCCATGAACTTCTATGGCATGACTCCTTCCCACAGGCCACAGTTCTTCACAAACTGCTCCAGCACGGGCCTGTTCCATGGGGTGTGATCCCTCACGAGCAGCCTGGTCCAGCACAGGCTTCCCACGGAGTCATGGGCTTCTTCTGGTGCAGCCGCCTGCTCCAGCATGGGGTCCTCCCTGGGCTGCAGGGGGGTCACTGCTCCCCCGTGACCCTCCATGGCTGCAGGGGCACAGCCTGCCCTCTCACCATAGGCTGCTGGGGAACTTCTGCTCCAACCCACCACCTCCCTGCCTTTCCACACTGACTTGGTGTCTGCATGGTGTCTCTCTCACTTCCTACTCCTCTCTCCACTGCAGGTCCAATTGGTGTTCCCCTCCTAAATAAGTTAATCACAGAGGTGCTAATTGGCTCAGCCAGGTCAGAGGCAGGTCCATCTTGAAGCCAAGGAAGCTTCTAGCAGCTTCTCACAGGACCCACCCCTGTAACTCCCCCTCCGGACCCCGATACCAAAACCTGACCACACAAACCCAACACATATTCCAGATACAATTTCAAATGGACCTGGGGAGTTGGAGAAAAACAAGTTCCACTAGGAATCAGGAAGACTCGTATGCCTCAAGATAGCACGTGCTGTTGGAAACCTCTCCCCAGTTTGCATAGGGCTGTTTCTTCTGGTCCTTCCCTGAAGTCTACAGTACCTGGTGGGAACCTTTATAGGATGCAAACCAAACCACTGACCTTGAGGAAAGGATTTTTTTTTTTTTAATTACATTTTAAATAAAGCTGTTTTTCTAAATACAGTATCTAGGAGGTCTGATTCAGGTACTGAATCTGTCAGTATCTGCTAATGGCATCCAAGGGGGTAAACACCTAAGTTGTCAGCAAGAGGGGCAAAAGCAATTCAGCCTTGTGCACGTGATGAGTTGTTGGCATTGTCAGGGTGCTGCTGTGACGTGCACCAGAGGCTGAATTGACAGTAGGAAGAGTACACGTATGGCTGCCAACTGTGTGTGGGTGAGGCTTCAAGAATACCATAAATATTCTAAGTGGTAATAGAGTATTCTGGTTTTTAGGTGGGTTTTTTGTTGGGTTTTTTTGGGGGGTTGTTTTTTGGGTTTGGGGTTTTTTTTAATTAATTTTTCTGAACTGCCCAACAAATCTGCAGTATAGATGAAAAACTACATGGTTGTACAGTGTCCCAGGACAGATGGTGACCAGGTAGAAGTCAGTGCTGACGTAACATTGACTCCTCCCACTCCTACCCCATGATGCTTTGTATCAGAATCAGTTTGGAAAGATGGATTCACTCAGGACTAGGAAGACGGAGTTTAGTGACTTCTATTCCAATCCGCTACTGTGCACGTTGCCCCTCAATAGAGGATGTCTCAGGGCATGCAGCTTTCCAGACCTTTTTCTCATCCACTACCCAGGCTGACAGAAGTAGCCACCTTTCCCAAAGGTGTTTCAAAGCTGGGGGAGGATTCCTCTTCCTGAAAACAAAACTTCCCCTTCTCTGAAGAAACAGAGTAGCCTGGTCATCAAGAGAAAACAAAAATCCACCTCTGGATCTTCCACATTTCCATATGCTACCCCTCCCGGCAGGAGACAAACACTCGCAGGGACCAGACTGCAGTAACCTTCAGTAAACTTCTGCAAAGACTCATTTTTCCACTGCAGAAATGTGCCAAACTGCCTCTTTTCCTTCTGCAAGGGGAAAGAAAAGCAGCTCAGAGGATAGGCTCACCTTGCCAGCAGCGGCTCCAGCCAGCCTTCATGGCACTCGCAGTGGCAGTCCAGGAATGTCAGGATGTCCCCTTTCGCCACAGACGCACCCAGCAGCCGGGCTCGAACCAGCCCCTCTCGCTTATTTGCACGGATAAGACGCACCTTGCGTAAGCCAGCCACGTAGTTTTCCAAAGTCTCCTTTAAATGTTCTGTCGCAAACAAACAAAAAGAAAGGAATAATATACTAATGGAACGATTTGTTTACATGTTTTCAGCAGCATATTATTTATAGCTGTGCCTTAAAGACACCGGCATTTTGAACTCTGATTCTGCTACACTGTCCATGTTAGGAAAGGACAAGGAAAAAGCACAGAGCTTTGATGGACAAAAATCACAGTTACTTTTAAAAAACTGAATGCTTCATACTTGCTCTGTAATTGATTTCCAAGCTGTTAAGTGAATCTCAAAATGTTATGTAAAGCTTTTTCCATGCAAAAGTTTTATCCTTAACACAACTCATGCGTGGTGGAAAATGCCAACATTGTTTTGCATCCCATAATTCAGATAACCAGGTAGCTCCTTAGTATACCTTACACCCAAGGAAACCTTGGGGCAATCAAACCTTGCTCAGATTAGGAAATTTGAAATGCTCCAACCAGATCGTAGTTATCTACATATGCAAGCACTCATGTTACAACACATCAAATGCACTTCCCCATTCTAAACTAAATTTGGTCCAGAACTCAAAATTTTCAATGGGATGCTACAAGAAAACCTGTTTTCCAGTTAGATGCCCTTGTTGTACAATTTTATGATATGTTACCCAACAGCTTACCTTTTTCTCCTGTGGCTGGCTGAGCAGAAAACCTCACCAATAATCAACATTATTTAGAATTATTCTTCCTACCTTTGTCACTGTAATCATCTACAAGGATAATTTCTTCCAAAAGTATATCTGGAGATGTCTCAAGAACACTATGAACAGTTCGAAGAAGCGTTGACCAAGCCTCATTATAAAAAGCTATCACAACAGAGGTTTTTGGCAGGCTGTAATAATCATACTTCTTCTCTCTGCACCTGTAAGGGAGGGGACTACATTCAGTACAAGTGCAAAAGCCTTTGTTAATTTTCAGAAAACTATCCTCAAATGAAGAGTTCGTATGCTACTTCCAACTGTAAACAAGAACATATAAAAGATCTTAAAGTAGCTATATGTACATGGAAAAGTCATGCAAACACTTGCAGGAAGCTGGTCTTCAGGAATTCCCATTTCCACAGTAGCATTATAATTATTTCCCCCTCTGCTCTGCGCTGGTGAGGCCTCACCTGGAGTACTTTGTCCAGCTCCTCAGCTCAAGAAGGACAAGGAACTACTGGAGAGGGTCCAGCACAGGGCCACTAAGATGATTGTGGGCCTGGAGCAGCTTCCATGTGAGTAAAGGCTGAGAGAGCTGGGTCTGTTTAGCTTGGAGAAGAGGAGGCTGAGGGGGGATCTTATCCATGCTTATCAATATCTAAAGGGTGGGTGTCAGGCAGATGGGGCCAGGCTCTTCTCAGTGGTGCCCAGTGACAGGACTAGGGGCAATGGCCATAAACTGTAAAACAGAAGGTGCAACCTGAACATGAGGAAACACTTCCCTGTGAGGCTGACAGAGCACTGGAACAGGCTGCCCAGAGAGGGGGTGGAGTCTCCTTCCCTGGAGGCTTTCCAAAGCCGCCTGGACTCGTTCCTGTGTGATTTACTCTGGATGATCCTGCTCTGGCAGGGGGGTTGGAATAGGTGATCTCTAGAGGTCCCTTCCAACTCCTACCCCTCTGTGAATCTGTGTGAATCTGTGAATTATGACTAAAATTCTGCAACTGCAAAAAATGTTTAAAAAAGAAAAATAACAGGAGGTATTCTGGGCTGCTCTAAGTGTAGTAGCTGTCTCTGCAGAAAATTACCCCAAGTAGAAGAACAAGCAATGGCCAAAACATGCCTCAGATTACAGGGAATCCCAAAACCTAAGTACGGTAAAAACAGCACCGTAAATTACTGATAACTTGTGCTCTGAAAAATAAGCCAAAATGTAACTGTGAAGGAACAGCAGCATATGAAGAAGAAAACCCAGCAAGAGAACCGAGACATATGTATACTGTAGCAGAATTTGGGAAGACCACAGAACTGCCAAGATATAATAGTGAAATACGCAAAAAACACAGACAGACATAGAAATGCATTTTTTGGCTCTATGGAGAGCCAGGAAGTTTGCAAACCTTTGGATTAAACTCCAGAATGTATCTCCCATAAATATATATATGAACTTCCCTAAATGAACATAAGGATGCCAAGAGACTTCTAGCTGAGCCAAATGTGTACATTGTTAAGATTCCCCTGGTCTGCAGGAAGTCTCAAATAATGACAGTATTTATTACCATTTCTCCCCTTTTCTTAGGGCATTCTATACAACCAGTTTTGTTAAAAGCCAGGAGAAATGGTTTAGATGATGCTTGAATTTTGTTACGCCTCTAGCTTTCTGCCTGGAGTCACCAGGCTTGTATGGGGCAGAAGGACATACTTCAGCTTCTGCAGACTACCGGGTCATGACAGATACCCGTAAGCAGGTAGGACACCCCTCCTATCAAAACAGAACAGCAATGAGTCCTCCCAAACTTACGCTGTTGGGAGCAGAATAGGGAAACCAGAACTGCTCAGTAGAAAACATGACAGCAAAATCCATTAGGCCAGTTTAGGGGAATGGAAATTCCTCAAAGCACCCAATGATGGTAGAAAGAAACTGCTTACCTGCAATGTGCAGAAAACAGCACAATGAGAATGTATTTACTGATCAATTAGTGCTGCTGTTAGCAATAACAGTAATAATAAAAACCTAATTCTGTGTTTCATTAAATATGATGAGCGAATATTCATTAAAATCTGTGGTACAGAAAGAAAAAAAAAATCTGAATTTGAATATTCCTAAAATTAAAACTCTTTTATGAGGGGAAAAAAAAAGCCTGTAGGGTACTTTTGTAATAAGTACCTGAAAATGAGGAAGCAATGAGGAGACATGACACCTGGGCGGAGGAGGCCTACAAAAGGGTGCTTCTCAAACACGAAAGGAATGCTACACTGCAACACTCACGGCATGTGACGCGTATGCATGTATACACGCTCACAGATACACACAGACAGGTAGATACACACACACTTACACACTGAAGTACAAAAATGCCCGTCCCTCCAGGCTGTAACTTGTCCTGAGGCACACAGGAACACTCACAGAGAACTGCCTCACACCATCCACTGGTGAAGTGTTTTGTTTTGCCAAATGTTCATGTATTAACACATGAAAAAGCAGTGACATTTTAATTAACTTTTTTTTTTTTAGCAGAAGAACCTACTGTAGAAATCCAATTTTAGAAATACGTATTTACTTTAGCCTATTGAAAAACATCTATGCTCAGTACTGCCAAGAAAAAATTCTTCTAATAAATCACAGTCACTTGTACCAGGAGATTTCACTTCATTCCTTGACAGAAATGGGATCTTTACCTACCCATTTTAGAAAACTGAAGGAAAAAAAGAAAGAAGCAGAAAACCTCCAGGAAAGCTTTCTGTGGAAACTCTCTCAGAAAGATTCATAGAATAATAATCATGTATTCCATTCTTTAAAAAACGGAAATCCTAAAGAAGCTTATAAACCTAATTATAGATTAAAGACTTCAATGGATTTGCCTGAGAATCACATGCTGGAGATGGGAGACATATATTGGCACAGAGCAAGACAATCCCCAAAATATGATTCCCTGTGCACTGCTACCTCCTTCAATGACCACCGTGGAAAAAGGTCAGCATCCTACAGGACACTCCCACAGCACATGCTTCTTAGGTTTCCGAAGTCAAGAAAGAGGCCAAGACTGAGAATCATGGAATGGTTTGGGTTGACAGGGACCTTAAGCCCCTTGCCATGGGCAGGGACACCTTCCACTAGACCAGGTTGCTCAAAGCCTCATCCAGCCTTGAACACTAC
>NW_010244446.1:0-8499 GCF_000690775.1 Eurypyga helias | reverse complement strand
TGTTATCTGATCAAACCCTTCCCACTTTCAATTTAACCCCGTTCCCCCTTGTCCTGTCACTTCTCCAGGCTGAACAAGCCCAACTCTCTCAGCCTGTCCCCATAGCAGAGGTGCTCCAGCCCTCTGAGCATCTTCGTGGCCTCCTCTGGACTCGCTCCAACAGGTTCATGTTCTTCTGATGTTGAAGGCTCCAGAGCTGGTGCTTTACTGGACAAGGCTGACAGCCAGCCAAAAAAAGAAACCATCTCTCACCTCACATACCGATATACACAGAGCATGACTGTAAGCTTAGCTTTTTAGTACATTTGAGTTCATTGGGGGGAAAATTAATCATCATGTATAGACTAACTAAAATTGTTGGTCTATACTTTCACTTTTAAAACTTTCATTTTTAAAAAATTAGGAAAAAAGTTATTCAACTTCTATGCAGATTTACATATTTATCTCAGAAATTATTTCCAAGACACATAATCCATACTAGATTACTGTAAAATCTCAACTGCTAGCACTCTCAAGTATTGTTGATAAAATGAAGCATAATTTTCCTTATCTTTAGGCTTTGAAAGAAGTTTCAAAGAGCTTTGCTCAGTCTTAAAAAGTAATCCCACCAGGGAGATTACAAACCTGGAGTGTTTCAGCACTGGAAAAATAATTGTGTAAAAAAACTACTAAAAAAAAAAAAAAGCCCGAATCCCTGAAATGAAAATGCTTAGAAGTTTTGTTGAATCACAATTAAGCAGCATGCATATGGACACTAAATATTACCACTTCACAAGATACACAAGCTTCAAGAAAACCCACTACAGATATGAAACTTGACTTAAAGCGTAGTGGTCACAACTCAGCTTTTCCATTTCCCAACTCCTATTTACAACAGCACCACCTCAGCAGTGCATCTTCTGTATCCACCTTTGCAAACTTCAGGATGTATTTTTATTCCATGTGTCACCCAAGTATCCAAGCTCCTACTTTCCAAGTGAATCACTACACTCCTACTTTGGGTTATTCAGAAAAACAAATGCGTATCAGTTACAATATGTCATTAAAACGACAGGGATAATACAAACTGGTGACAGCAGTCCAAAAATATGTTTTTGCAGATACTGGGAATGTATATTTATAAAGCTTATACTGCAAAGCTGCTTTCGGCTTCTGACTAAGGTGTTCTTTAGTGCCACGCTCAAATGAGCAACACTGTCTTTTCCCAATATAAAGGATCATGTTAAGGTAAGATTAATTGCATCTTACGTTAGCCATCTAAAAAGTAAGTGCTATCTCCAAGCTAGTCGTCTGGGCTCTGCATGTCCATAAAACCAATCCAGAGGCGATCCGCCTCACTCTCTTTTAGACATTTATCTAGCACGGACAGACAGACTTCCCCCTTGTCCACAGAGGTTTAACTACAGAGCACATGCTTAACTTTTCTGTGACAGGAAACTATTTGTAGTCCATTCTATCGGCTGCCTGATCTGTCACCTTGAACCTAGTTATCTTAACTACCAAATGGTTTGTAAAAACGTAGCATAGACATGAGGCAACAAGTCACCTGCGAACGTGACATTTCCAAGCACGGGCAAGAAATGCAGAAGCACCATCATTCGCAGGCCAACACATTCCTTCACTACTCTCATTATATTCAACCACACGAACTTTACTATTTATACAGATAATAATTACATATATTAAAAAACCCAAACCAACACTTCAGTCAAACGTATGTGTGTTCTTTTCTTCAGTAAAGTACACATATCTCTAGTCAAGCTGATTTTGCAAAAAAGTTACCAGATACCAGGTACCAGCTGAGGAGGAGAGCGATAGAGCAGATTTGGTGGGTACCTGGTTTCCAAACAGCATGAACCCACCACATCCTGCTTGATCTCCATAGCTTAAAAGACAGATAAAAAACAAGAAGCGCCAAAAGACACAGCTTTTGTTTGACACTTTATAACAAAATAAATATCTATATTTTAAAAATTCTGATCGTATTCGTCCATGAATCTTTAGTCCTAGACAAGAAGGAGAGAGAGAGATCAATATTGTGCCTGAACGCAAACCTAAAACCAAAGTTCACCGTGTACTTTCTTGCCTGGATCTTTCACTACATCACCTACTCAAACATCTAACTCGACAAAATGGGAACTGAAGCAAACAACACGAAGGTTTTACCTCATACATCCATATTTCTGTGGGCTTTTGGTTTCACATTTTTAAGCTGCATTTGCAAGTCACAGTGCAACCGAGACTATATGGCTGACAAGTTGAATAATTTAACCTTGGAGTCTACTACACCGCAAAATCTTCTGTTCGCAAGTTTTACAATAGGTTATTTATTAGAAACTAAGGAGGCATCAGTCAGGAAACGCCTAAACAAAATTGAATGGCCTATTTTAGAGAACATTTGAGTTAATTAATGTAATCACTCAATTTATTTCATTGTAAGGAGCTGTTTCTCTCTTAGAGATGTGTATCTATACACAGGGAGAGAGCGCAAGAATGTGTGCACACCGGGCATGCTGCCACGAGCTCATTAGGCATGGTTGCTGACATACTTTTATGTAGGACTTTCATCACAACTGCAACAACGATACAGCAATAGATTTTTAATCTCCAAATTCTATGTTCTATATGCCCAATTACTCATATTTTAAGAAAAAAATATGAAACATTCTGTGACTCTCCAAAGATTTGTTAAGAATACAATTAGCTCAAATTATTTCATGCTTTCTAAAGGTATAGTTCTCTTTAAGAAAGAGTGAACTGGAACATTTTTAATGGAATAGAGTGTGTGTTGAAAATCAAGATGTTAAAATTATTCTCAGCAATCCACAAAACCAAAATTATTCTAGACTGCTGAAATTTTTAAGATTTACTTTTGAAGTTGTCTTATGAGTTTGTGAAAGTTAAAGACTCTGCAGCTTCTCTCGGGAAGTTCAAAACAGTATGTGTCACTGCTATATCTGATTTAACGTGATTTACATGACACGGTATGTGACATTGCCATATATGCACTATTACAGCATCATCTAGCAAACACTCTCAGGATCCTGCTTCAGGCTGCGTTGCACACGGTGGGCGAAGAGCCAGGCTTGCTGGGGTTGTTACAGTGGGTGGTGGATGCTCTGGCTCACACCACCACTTCCTTTTCTATTCTTCATTTGAACAGGATTAGGACAATAAATTAAACAGCAGGTGCCCTTTTACTAAGAGGTGCACTCAAACGTGGTGTTTTGTAGGCTATAAGCAAAAATGGCTGGTCTAGGCGAAATGGTGTCCCTGTCCACTTTCAACACCCCACTCCATAAACCGCAGTGTGAACTCAGGAGTCTGCCAGGCACCTTCACCCAAGAGCAACACCTCCTCCTCCCATGCTCCCAAAGCCACAGCAGAGGACACAGCTGTGCTGGGGTCCTCTTCTCCCCCCTTTTCTACGTCTTCCCCTCCCTCCTGCCCCTAGCAGTATCTTAGGGTTCAGTAGGTCCACCCACGAGCATCCCCATCTCAGCAGCATGACATGGGTCACAGTGCTGGTTCCTGAGCCACCCTGCAGAGAGCTGCCGAGGCCGTGTTATCTACTCCAGGCTGAACGTGTGTTTGAACATCTTTTGGGGGAGAGCAACCGATGGATAAAATCCAGCATGCAAGCCAAAAGCGATGCAGCCCTATTACACCAAAACCTGGCATACAAAAGCATGGCCTCTCCAGTGGAATTGAAGGATATGGTAAATCAGATTATTCTTATCTCCTCCAAACACTACCCAACTTTTCATGCTAATTTATTTTCTCACATAAGACTACCTTGAACCGTCAGTTCTGTGTTGCTTTGGTTGTTGGGGTTCTTTTGGTTGTTGGGGTTTTTTGGGGGGGTTTTTTGTTTGTTTTTTGGTTTTGGGTTTTTTTTTTTAAGTCTTATCAGAGCATGGAAAGGCTGCACCTGGTTTTGTACACCTACATACCCCATGCGTGCTCACATATTACAGACAAAGGTGCTGACGTTGACAGAAGGTGTGTCTTGGTCCGGTTAGCAAAGGAGATAGCAGCAAGGTGCTGATAACCACAGAATTTTTCAGGGCAAGGCTGGAATGGGTAAGCAGCGCGAGTTAAAGCAATGCTGGCCCTCACTCCCTCCCCACCTGCTCCCAGCCCAGCACCCTGGGTAAAAGTTCCCTAAATTGTGTTCTGAGACAAACTTCATTAGGAAAGAACCCCCTCCCAGGTTACAGTTCAGTCTACGACACTGTGATATGATCACGTCTTTGAAAACAGAGGCTAGCTAGATTGTGAAATGTTCTTTCCAGATTATTTGGTGTTTTCAAGAACATTTCTCCCAGTAACAGTAAGGTCTCGACAAGACATTCTGCCAAACACTGCTTTAAGATTTCAGACAAATAAGGCCTGTGCTGGCTGGTATAAAATCATTGTGAGAAGCAAGGAAGAAAGCCGGGAAGTCTGAAATAGAAGAAAATATTTGCAAAGAAGTTAGGGAAAAAAAAAAAAAACAACAAAAAACCTGTTTCAAACAGATTAAAAATACATTTAGAAAAAATTGTCCAGAAAGCCCACCTACTAGGGTGGATTACATCTATATCCTAAAATCCACCCATTTAAGAAATCTGTAGATCCTCCTAATTCCAAATTGTTAGAAACAGGCAACAAGTTCCTACCTAGCCCAGATTCTGGATGTGCAGATGAAAAGGAATTTCTTTATGTGTCCATGTGGAAAAAAACACATTTATTTTTATTTTGGTGATTTGAAACAGTGGTTTCATTTTGTTACCCGTGCTTGCAATCTTCTTCCAAGGTAGCGAGGTACACTTAACATTTGCACAGAGCTCCTACACCTACATTCAGAAACTTAGTTTGATGTAATTTGATACAGGACAAGAAAAAATGTTTTGCAAAGTAATACAATAACTGAAAGCAGTTATTGTAAGCATCACTAATAGTAGGGTGCGGATGCACCTGGTCTTTACAGACAACCGTGTATAGTAAAAGCACTGTTTGAATACAGGGGAAAGAAAAAAATCATGATCTGTGGTTACTGTCACTGATCTGGGAACTCTGTCAGGTTAAAGAGAAACCAAGCACTCATCTAGATACCAGAGGAAGCTGAGGATCTCTACCAGAAGTTGTAAAGAAAAGCTGTCAAAAAAATAACCACGAGCTTTTCTGGAAAACGTTTGCAAGTGCCTATTAAACAAAAGAACAATGACAATGAAAACTGACACATTTTTATAGAAAACAGGAAACGAAAATAGTAAAATACCCTAAATATCAAAGTGCTTGTGGAAGCACTGCTGTGTCCTGTGCTGCTATAAAATGCAAGCCTACTTACTTTAAAAAAGAAAACAAAAACCCAATGCTGCAGATTTGTTACTCCCCCACTTAACTGTATGTGGGAGGAATTAGATGTCCCAGAGACACGCTGCTCTGCAGGTCTAAAGGTTGTTTATAAACGCAAGGAATCCCGTCACCACCAATAAAAGTAATGACTAAAAGGTATTGTGACCAATGTAGTTACCAGTAACCAATTATCCATTTCAGAAAAGCTCAGAAAACAAAACAAACCTCAAAAAATCCCAACCTCAGACCAGTGACTGCAGTGTTAGGAAACTACTCAAGTCGCGCATTTGGAGGGAACGGACGCACCGGTGTGGTCAAGGTGCTGCAGATAAACTCTCCAGAGTTCACTACACGCATGGCAAAAAAAGTCACTGCAGTTATTTCACCCTTTGGTAAGAAATGAAGGAGAAGCTCTGGGGTGAAGCCAGGTGGTTGCGGTGTGCTGGGGAGGAAACACCCGGCTGCTGCACCATTTCCTGGAATGGGGTCAGGTTAAAACTCCTGGCAGGAGGAGTGTGCCCATCAAAATCAGAAGCTATGATTTTTGGATTAGAAGAACGACCAAAACCTAGTCTTGAGGATTATCCTGGGAATTTACTAGCAAGATACTACCAGATGAGTAGCCTGCATAATGTGGTATTTACACCCCAGCAAACAAAGCAAACCATGGTAGCAAGTGAACTGCAAGAGATTCACATTCAAATCTGGGATCAGGCAGGGAAAAGCAGTTTTGAAAGTCAGAAAAATCTTAGCATAAGATTGTTAGGCTAAACTCAAAGACAACATAATGAAAAATAAATAACAGTATAGGCATAAGTGATGGTGACAGAAGAATTTAATTATTTGTGTATATCTATCTATACACAGATATTTAAACATATATACACAGATACTTAAATATACATAAAAACATATATATACACACCATATATATATAAACAAAGCCTCTCTGCAAAACACAGAAAGTTATCTAAAATTAAGGAACAAACCTCAAACTTTTTTTTTTTTTTAATAGCTTTTAATTTTTATGCAGATCATGTTCAATATTTTGGGGGCTACTCAAAAACATTTGCCAGGTAAGGAGAGACTTACAAATCCATTTGCTTGTAAGCACAAGTGAAATGAGGCCCAAGGGCTAATTCAGGCTTCTACCATGAAAAAGACAACATAAAACGCTGAGTAGGCAGAAAAATGCCTATTCCTGTCTTGTTCCTTTTGTAACAAGAATCAGCCAAAAGAAGGCTGGTGTGAATTTACAGGAACCATCCCTGAAATAAATGTGCAATGCACCCCTACTGTGAGAAATATAGAAAGAAAAACAAAAAGGCACAATGTCTAAAAAAAAAATCAGAAACAATGCTTGAGAACAGCCCTTAATCTAAAAGAACCCAAGCAGAAAAACTGGAAACACATGGTAATAAACTTACACGTTGTAACAAACTGTAAAAGGCTGTCTAAGAGGGCCTATCAGTTATCTGCCTAATCCCGCAGTCCTGTAAGATGAGCACGGGACGAGAAGCCCAGCAGCATGGGCACAGGGGGAAGGCAGAGCAGCAGCAGCCAAAAGGCACAGCCCAGAGCTCACCCCACTGCCCTTACAGAGCATGAGCCCCAGCATGGCCCTCCCTAAGTCAACGCCTGACGACAGATGCTTGCTTGTTTTAAACCTGCTATAATTGTTGCTTCCCATACACATATGAACTCCAGAAATGAAGGACAAACATTGGGAAGACAACTTTATGACTAGGGGGTGGGGTGGGGGAATATTTCACTGTGGCAGTGATGCAGCCTTGAAAGAGGTGTCCAGAGAGGCCACTGAATCTTCATCCTTGGTGACTTTCAAAATTGGACAGGAATTTTTTATTTTTATTTTATTTTTTTGAACAGGAGTAATGGCCTTTAGCAATATGCTCTTAACAAGGAAACTGCCCTGCTTCAAGAAGGAGGTTGGAATAGAATCACAGAATGGTTTGGGTTGGAAGGGACCTTAAAGACCATCTAGTTCCAATCCCCCTGCCATGGGCAGAGACACCTTGCACTAGAAACAGAAATCCCAGAGCTCCCTTCCAACTTCTGTCATCCTCCGATCTTACAGCATATTTCACTTCTAGCCTTGTTTGTACAAACCATATCATCATTTAGTAGTTTCTTTATATTCTTATGCACTATATTTTACCAAAAGAACATTTTTAATAGTTTGTTTATATATACAAAGTCTGTAATTCATTTATATTCATGTTTAAATACATATATTTATGTATACATACAGGTACATATATGTACATGCAACACATGCACAAAATCCCAGCCACCAGTAAAACTACAGATGTGTTGAAACACTGTGTTATCAGTTGCTGACCTCAAGCACAGACACTTAAAGGAAGCAGCAACTGTATAAAGGAAATTATAGAAGCTATGAAGTTCTCCAGGTCTTCTGTGTTTCAACAGAACCAGATTCAGTTCTCAGAAAAACATGTTACAGTTGTCTGTGAGAACAAGCAATAAAGGTCTTCTGAATATTTACATTGGCAGGAATATATTAGTAGGAGAAACACCTAAAGTTTCTTCAACTTTATTATAAAGTAAATAACATCTGTATAGGATTCATAGTCAAATATTGTCAAACAATATATTATTTGAGGGAGTAATCTCAGTCAAACTACTCTTCTTCTCCTGCACAGTATTACCAGACACAGGTATTAGCAAACAACTACTGCCACATTTCTGGTCTGACAGCAGGTCCAGGATGTAGAACACATAGCAGTGGGAACAGCTCTTCGTCATCGGCTTCTGATAAAGCAACACCTTGTACACACAATCCTGCAGACCAAGTTTAAGGGCTTACTGGTTCAGGTATTCTCAATCATATCAGTAAAATTCTAGTTTCCACTAGATTCACATTTGTGATTTTCATAGTTCAGACCCAGAGAGCAGGTTCACTGATGAATGCGGGACAGCATTAAAGTTAAAAGGAGCAGTGGGGCATCCAGGTGGTGGGGATGTTGCCAATCTTTATTACTCCTAATTTCCTCCTCCCTTTTTTCTAAGACGTAAAATTTCCAGACTCATCTCCACACACATAAAAATATACTGAAACGAACCAAAAGCCCATGGCCCAGAATAATGTCTCCAGCATGTGCTGGGTTCAGCCAAGAAAGG
>NW_010244445.1:40928-92003 GCF_000690775.1 Eurypyga helias | reverse complement strand
TTCCCTCGTAGCGGGGTCGGGGCCGCACTCAGAGCGGCACTGGGGGCCGGGAGTCCCGGCGGCGCCAGCGCTGGAGCGTTGCTGCCCGTTTGGAGTGCGCTGGGAGAGCAGAGCTGTGTCCTGGGCAGCCTGGCTCTGCCGGAAATAAACGTGCTCAGAGGTGCTCCCGGAGTGCAGGCTGCTTCCCCCGTTACTAGAGTGGTGAATAAACATTGCTCAAGGGAGCAGGGAGCCGCTAAAGCAGCATGTGTATCTTCCCTGCAGTTCTGTTTTTCTTACGGTGATTTTTTTCCCCACTTTTCCTGTTTTTACCTAGGTTTCTACTCACTCACTTGTGGCAATACCGTATTTCTAGGTGGGAATCCATAAGAACAGATGATGCGTGTTTTACTACTAGTCTGCTTGCAAGATTCTGTATTGGAGAAGCGGGTTATCATAGAATCACAGAATGGTTAGGGTTGGAAGGGACCTCAGAGACCATCCAGTTCCAACCCCCCTGCCATGGGCAGGGACACCCTCCACTAGACCAGGTTGCTCAAAGCCTCATCCAGCCCGGCCTTGAACACTTCCAGGGATGGGGCATCCACAGCTTCTATGGGTAGCCTGTGCCAGTGCCTCACTGCCCTCTCTGGGAAGAACTTCCTGATATCTAATCTAAATCTCCCTGCTTCCAATTAAACCAGTTACTCCATGCCCTGTCAAACCTGGTTGGTTTGGTTTGGTTCCAGTCATGCTGTTAGTGATCACTTTGCACACTTTCAGCAGTTACATGCCTTCAGTTAGGTGCAGTTTGGTAGAACTGTGTAGAGAGCTTATGCAAATGGGACTGATGTATAAAGGTAACTGTCCTTATAATTACTGTGTAATTATAATTAAGTGGTTAGCACTTAATGTGTGTGAATCCTCTCAGATGCAAACTTCTGCTTTGTTTTGGTAATGATGTTCAAGAAGGTGCTTACAAATGCCCAAGTACTTTTCTTTTAATTCAGCATTTCTGCTGGTTTTTGAGCTGTTATTTGCCATATTTCCCTTCTGGGAATCTATTGATGATTAAGGCTTGCCAGTCTGCAGCTACAGTTTTTCCCTGTTCTCACCATCTCAGTAGGACAGGAATGAGAGATTGTAGCTACAAGGGCATAGTGAGGCTGCACAGAGTGTCAGAAGTTTTGGACAGATCAGTTCTTTCAGTGATGTGCTACAGCCTCTCCATCCCAGGTATCACTCCTAGTGATTCTCTCACAGGCATAGGAGTATGGCCCTCTCTGCAGGGAATCTGTCTGGAAATCTAGTTAGTGGGGTCAGAGGTGCTTTGGAGCTGTGCTGTCTGCCTCGGACCTTTGCAGCAGTCCTGTGTTTTTATGTTTCAGCTCCCTCCTCCCAGAGCTGTGTGGACGGCAGTTAAGGAGAGCGTTACTGGGAGGGTAGGGGGGTTGTGGCTGGAGCTGTGCTGAAGCAGGTTGATGATGGGCAGTACAGATCCTCTGTCCCTGGCCTGTCCCACCCAGCTGCTATTATGCTTGCCCTGCTCCCCGATCCTGCTCAGTAGCTCCTCACCCACTTGCCTTCGCAGCCTTGATATGTGCAGTGTGGGCACAATTTGGATTAATACCGACAGAAGAACTTTGAGGAGTTTTTCAGGTTGAAAAGTTACATTAGCTGTAGCAAGACTTACGTTGATGTTTCTTTTGTAGCCCTTCTCTACGTGCAGTATCTGTTTATAGTTAGAAAAATATGATAGTCTTGCCTTGAATAAATTATTAGTTCCCACCTGTTGTACGGCTGTTTGTCATTGGAAAAAAAAAAGTAGGGACTTGCATTGCATTTCCCGTTACGTGTGCAGAGCCGGTGTCGTGTTTGTTATTTTTTTAAAAACTGTGTGCTAAATATCTCTCATCTTACCATTTAAAAACAAACGTTAGCAGCCCCATCAATGTTGCTATTGCATGGTGTCATATACCTGGTGTGCTGAGAGGAGAGGGTTTAGAAAGGTAGAGTTGGATGCAGTGCTTCCTCTGCGTATTAAAATGTCACAGAGCAGGTTGTGGGCACCAGACAGTTTTCAAAAATCACCCAGACAGATGAATGGGGGCGATACCCATTGGGGCTTATTAAACACAAAGGTAGTACGTTTGGCTTTGGCAGGCAAACGTGAGCTGCAGATTCCTTAGTATGCTCACACCCAACTGCTAGCATGTATGGCTGTGTGCTCGTCCTGGTTTTGTGTCTGTACTTACGTACCTGCAGTTATAGGGCTAAATTAGCAACAGATGCATATTGGGCTAATCACTGGAATAAATACACCTTTGGTCTTGCTCAGTGTAGTCTTAAGCCCATGGTAAGGGGTGGGCATGCTGCTGCATAGATGGGCTGCAGGACTTTGGAAACCTCCTCTGGGTAGCTGGTTTTTTGAAGGCTCTTATGTAATAGAGTAGTAGGGAAATGTCCTTCCCTTTTGCTCTTTTGTTTTTCCTTTGCGCTGCCCTCCTCATGCATACAATTGCAATTTTGAAAGGGAGAAATGACCGTGAACCGGTGCAGTGTTTCCTTTCTGTGGTGTGGGCCTACAGCAGCTTAAGGTGATCCCATCTCTGGACCGATACAGAAATGGTCAGCGTTCAACCAGATCAGATTCCTGCATCACCTCACCGCGGCGGCAGAGGAGCGTGAGGCTAGCTGTGTGTCCCAGGCCCTGGGGGTAGCACCCCATGCAGTCATGCTTCACTGCTTGAACTGGGAGGTGGGAACTGCTGTGGGGTTTTTTGCCTTCCCTGCCAAAAAAAAAAAAAGCTTGACTTCGATATCCTTAAATTTTAGTCTGCTGAAGAATGGCTTGGGAAAGGAATATAATGTGGGTGTTTTCCTCTTTATACCAGTACTTGTGATGTTCTTTTTCATATAGGAATAAAAACTCCATTACTGAAATGCATTTATCAGCAAATAATGATAATAATTCCAACTGTTATAGTAACTGGAAATTGTTATGATTTGGCCACTATGTACAGAGTGTGTCAGGTACTTCAGATTTCCATTTTTAATAAATGCAAGTCTAATAAACAAGGCAGTAATTGACAAGCAGGACAAACCCCAAGTGTTCAGTGCTGCTGTTTTCTCCTTGCTTTTTTTTTTTTTTACCTTAAGTTAGGTAGTATGCACCTTGGTCATCTGTGCCTCTGGTTACAGGCTGCTATGTGCCCTACCTCCTGTGTGAGAAGTGTTTGCTGTTCCTGCATGTTACATGGTAGGAGCTCAAAAAGGAGTGCTTTCCAGGCAGTTTTCCCCCTTCATCAGTTTGAGGAAGCTTCACAAAATGTTTCTGCGTTTTGTCTACAAGCTCCTGTGCTTGTGTTTACCGTATCTAGGAGGTGGACTAAGGTTTATTTGAACAACCTTTGTGTGGTGCTGATGTGGTTTTCTGCTCTGTTCCATTTTCTGTGGTCATTCTCTCAGTACTAATTTCTGAAGCATGTAAAGCAGTAAGTCAAGGAGTAAATTATGTGAGCGGTAGGCTGGGGAGGGCTGAACGGTGCTGCATGTGCTGTAGCTTTCCTTTCTGCTGGGCCATGCCGCTGGTGCCGGTTAGCTTGCAGTAATGAGGTGGAAGGACCTCAGTGTAGCAGTTCATCAGGATGGGGATCACTGGACAAAAAACCTGTGAAGCTTGTTCTTCTAGTTCTGTGATGCTCATGGGGTGCTGACCGTACCTATCCAGAGTCGCCGGGCGGTTGCCACTGTGACTGGTCCTGGTGCAGTGAAGTTGCAGTATACTGGTACCCGCAGAAAGGCTGGGTGCTCCTCTCTATGGAGAGCTGCTTTGGGTGCTACAGTGACACGCGACATCTTGGCTTGAAAAGTGAAGCTTTCGCCTTTGCACGTGCTGTTAGAAAGCAAAATGAGAACTGGGTCTGTCAAAAGGGCCTTGATGGGGTCTCACTGGGATGGGGTGTATCACTGTTTAATGCTTTCTTCATATTCACGCTCACTACTTCATGTTGGATGGCTCTATCTGCTGATACTCTTACAATGACACTTAAATTCATGTAGCTGATTGAAGGCTTTGGAATCCTGATCTGCCCTATCTAGCACTTTTCCCCATCCAGTGATGCCATAAATCTGGAGCATGTAACACTAGATGCTTTCATGGACCAACAAGTCCAGTAGATCTGTCGAAGTTCGGAGTAGTTGGATATTTTGGCATGATATGTATTATGATTTCATATGTTTAATACATGTGAATGGGCCAAAGTAAGTTTTCTTTGAGCTGCGAATTTAAGAAAAATCATACTCATTTAGATGTTCAGTCATGACAAGTCTTGGTATTTTAATGTCAAATACGTGGTCTCCCTTCATGAAGTCGTTAACTGCTCTCTGTAACAGCCACTCTCTCTGCCTTTCCTTTCTCATCCTGATTAGTTTACTCCCATTTTCCCCTTTTTATTCCTGTTTCAGCAGCTTCCTCTGCTCTCCATTTTTACTGCAGGTTTCATCCTATCCCTTTTCCCCATGTTATCAGGTTAATTAGTGCAAACAGCTATTTTTGACCCAGATTGGCATCAGTAAGTGCTAGAGTTAACAGCTGATTTCAGAGAACAGTATTGGTGTCTCACTACAGCTTTATTCACTGCTCTGTTCGTTTTGCTTATTATGAAATAATAAGCACAGCACCTGACAGTCTTTGTTTAATCTGCGTTCAGTGTTAATAGCTATGGAAGCTACAGAATGTGATCTTACAAATAAGCTATTTGTACATAAACATATTATCTGCTATTCAGAAACTGGTGTTTTTCTGCAAATGTACCTTGTAGCAGGGTAGCAGGTGTGTGTGTACCTGTAGAGTAGCTCAGATGTCAAGTAGAAGTTGCTGTAATGGCATTGGTGTGAGGAGAAAGGAAGGTACTAAATCCGTTTCTCAAGTTACATGAAAAATTATCAAGATTTTTCTGCATGGTGGCTGTTTCACAGGAAAACCAAGCTGTCAAGCAGTGGATTTTCACATACACTGCAGGTAGAGCTTGGCTATTGTGTGTACATCCCATCATCATTTGACTATTTTATCTCATCAGAAGGATATGTTAACAGTGCAGCTGATAACCTGTAGTTGTAACCTTGGAGAAGGCTTTTTCCTGATGAGAAGGGTATCTGGATTTATGCCGTGAGGGAGACGTTACTTGGAAATGCTGCCTAAACACAATACTAGAGTTGAAAATACGATAATCCTTTTTAAGCTGTTTAAGGTGCTAAGGAAAGTTGGGTAATAAATTCTGTCAGTGACATTCTTTGCAAGTCCCTGGTGCTTCGTAGAGCTGTGATAGTCTGATAAAGTAGAGCATCTGATTCTTCAACAGAAGAAATTAAAATGACCTGGCTTAATTGATTTTCTATTTATGTATTGTAGGCTGCTTTCTGGCTAGGAAGTTTTGCTGTATTCTCTTAAGGGGGTGGCAAGGAAGGAGCATGAGGATTCACTTCCGCTAATTTTAATCTTAAAGCTTACGCTGGCAAAGATCTGTTTAGACATATTTGTAGGGGGTTACTGTTATTGCTGGTCTGGCAGAAAGACTGCTCAATTATTATTTTTTCATAATGATTCTAGTATATTAGCAACTCGTTCCTTTACTAACCTGTTTTGCTGTAATTCTGGATTGTCATTGACACACAAAGTTTCACTGAGTAAAATTCGATTCTTGTATTGAAATGAGTTTTTAGTACTGGTGTGAGATTTCTTGCTTAATTGCACAATTTTCCAGTATGTTCTGAAGGTGTAGAAAGTAGGAAGATAAAGCAGGTTTTCTGCAGATGTATATATTTTATCAAGATAGCATCTTTGTCACCCATGAGTGTGTTAATCTTGTGGTCCTGCTACCTTTTTCTCACTTACCTCTCCCTCTACCTCTTCCAATCTTTTCTGCACAGTTTGCTTACTTCAGACAACGAAAAACAAAAAGTGGCATCGCACAGTCGCAGAAAAAGACGGCGAAGAGGAAGGGCTCGTCTGTCCACACACATGACGTTCCGGAGGAAGAGTACACACTAGCAGCCCAAGATGACGGTAAGGGTATAGAGAGTAAGGCTGAAGACACCAACCTGCTAGAGAGTAAGGCTGAAGACACCAACCTGCTAGAGACAACGATGGAAACGGAGGTAAACCTCAATATTTCTTGCTTTTCACTTCATTCCATCTGCAGATAACAAGTATTCCAGGTGATTGTTTTACTTAATTGGGTATTGGTTGTCTGGCACTGTCGAGAAGTCAGTCAAGTGATGTATTTTTGATTGTAATAATTAACTCCTTTACCAACTGATGTAAATAACTGAAAAACCTCATCTCCACTATATGGACCGGACGGCTGGTATTGTCGAGGAAGTGTCTGCTGTTAGCCTGCTCAGTCGAGGTCTTTCACCTTTCGTTGCCATGAACTTCTCTTTGAGCAGACTTCTGTGGCTGTGACTCCATGAAATGGCAAATCCAGACTGAGAAGCGTAATAGATGAGCAAAACTGTGAGGACCTTATAATACACAGCATTAGTTTGGTTTTGCATTGCTTTGCTGGCTCGAACTTGCTAAATGGTTTCTGAAATAATACAGTTTATTCCAGCGTGCTGTTAGCAGCCATGGTAAAGCTAGTGCAGATGGTACATTCTTGGACAAATCTGTTTGAAATGTGACTCTGGCTGTGCCTGATAGGTTTCTGTAGGTTTGGACTGATGACCTTCTAGAGGCAGCCCTGTAGTCGTGTCAATGAACAGAGAAACATAGCTTGTGCTGTAGCAGAGGTGTGTTAATCTCAAGCGAGTAGATGTACTGGTCTGCTGAAGTAAGCAGTTGCTTTGTTGCTTCAGCTCACAAGCAAGATTTTTATTTTTATATCGGCTGTGGATTGTTGTCATGGGACGCTTTCTCTCTTTGTCTCGTAATACAAATAAGCAAAACATGGTTTGGAACAGCTTTGTTTAAATAGGGACCCAACTTTCTTCAGCAGCAGTTGGCTAATGCTTTCACAGGTGTCAGAACCTACAAGGCAACTCTCTGGCTACAGCAAACTGTGCCCTTCTTGGTGTGGGAGGCTGTTTAGGAAGTAGTTTCCTGGTGCATTTCAGCATGTTGTCTGTGCAAGCGTTGTTGAGTTCTGGGGAGGTGTGCCTTCTGCATCCTCCAGCTGTTGTGTTTTCATGGCATACAGCAGTAGCATCGAACTAGTGTATTTGCAAATCTGATAATAATGGAGGATATAATTTATCCTGCTTTCTGTGGTGAGAATATCCCGAGTTCTTTCAGGATATCCTGAATATAATTAGCATTGCAAAAGCTTTTATTACAAAAAAACCCCAAACTTCAAGCTGTCCACACTAAGAAGAAAGCATACAGTATTTTGTCACTCACCCATAGCATTGTAGGCAGCATCCTTATTACATTCATGTGAACTCAAATTAAAAAACAAACAAACAAAAATCACATACTGCTTCTAAACAGCTTTTATCAAAAAAGCTGGTGTGTGAAGCAGATGGAATTGCTTTCCCAGAGTATGTGAAGAGGGCTCCAGTAGTCATTGAAAACTACTTTGTGCAGGTTCAAAATGCAGGGAGGGTTATGGGCATGCTTTTTCTAAGTAGTGCTGCAGTCATCTTTGTGAATTCAGTGAGAGGTAAATCTCTTTCAGGATATCAAGCCACATTAAGTACACCAAGCTACATATATGCTAGGTAAGAGTGGTACATTTGTAATTGTCTGAACGACTTTTAGCGTGTTTGTTAAGTAATCACCTGTCAGCTACTAATATTTAATAATGGATTAAAGTGTGCTCAGCTCTGTTTACAAACCACGAAAGCAGAAGAGAAAACACTGAATATCAATGGTGAGACAGGCCTAAATTTCTGAGTAGACATTCATACCAGTTTTAGCTTTGTTTGCATGTATTTCAACCATGGGTGACCAGCTGAGTTGAGCATTAAGGTCAGTCTCTCTTGCTGCTCTGTTGTCTCAAAACATGGATGTTTCTGGCTCATGTGCTTAAGGGGTTTCCAAAATAATTTGGCTGTTCTTTATGCATGTTTAAAATGGCCATAATTTAGTGAGTTTGTTTATGTGTTTGTTACCAGGGGAGTGCTGACGTGTCCAACTGGGATGTACAGAATGATCACGCGGCTGAAGTAAGTGTGAAAGAATGTATCTTTAGTAAAAGATGCTGATATATGTGTGGAAGAAAGGAGTATGGGTAATTGGTTGCTAAAATGATTCATTATAGAGTGTTGTTATCAAATGTGATAAGTGATGTGACTTCACTGTTTTACACTCTGAAGCAGGTTCTTACCTGTACGTACACGTACCAACTGCAAAGTTGGTTGCTAAGAGAATTGGTTTTAGTGAAATCATGGACCTTGTCCAGAGAAATTTGAATGATGTTTTTAATGGAAAACTAGGCTCATTCTTTGTTTCATACATTAAAACCCCTAAATATTTAAAATAAAGTACAAGACTCTGTCTCCTCTGTGAGAACTGTAACAGTATTGCTCCAGAGAAACCACACTGTTGGTTGGAGCAGCTTCTCTCTTTGTACTTGCTGCTTTGTTTTGCTGGTAAAGACCATAGAGGCTCAGAGTATGTTGAATATGTATTTGAAATAGCTGCTTTCACTTCAATGTAGTGTTAAGCCAAGAACTCTGCATTATTCTTTTCTCCAGTCAGCACAGATGTGTATAAGAACTTTGTTCAGTTTTGGTAGTATTCCCACCCCTGCCCACTTGTAAGCTGGAATGTATTTTAAATCGCAACACGTGTCCAAATGTCACTTTGCCACAATTTAGTGCTATAGAATCACAAGGCTCTTCTCCCAGATTTGCTTTTGCACCTTGAAGTGTTACATGAAAATATCTTATTTATGAAATTTATTTTTTGAAGTTTTTAAGAATTAAGGACTTTGTATTTAATAGAATCATTATATGTAAAGTCCCAATGTTGAATTCATTTAGACTAGAATTTGTCCAGAATTTAAGATTGAATTTATATTCAGAGTAATCAAAACCCAGGAATGGTATATTGTTTTAGTGAATAAATACATTTTTGTTTCTTTTGTGAAGAAAGTTACAATAAATTCTGCTGCAGAATACGGTGAGCTTGATGCTCAGGTGTGTCAGACGAGAATAGCTGAGTTAGAGAACAGACTTTGGGAGAAACAGGATGCAGTTGAAAGACTCACTGCACAGATGGACGAGCTAGAGGAACACCTTACCCAGCACAGTGACTCTATGAAGCTTCAGGTATGTTTCGTAGAATTGGATAATGGGGACAATACTACTTTATTTTAATTGTAAAAATATTTAGGAGGCAAAACTCAAAATAAATGTTGTTTTTTATTGAGAAGTACTTCATCTTACTAACATGAACTGTGAAAATCAGTACTGAGGTTTTCCATTCACCAGCATCCAGGAGTTCATATTGCTTGAGTCAAGTGACAGTAAAATTCAATTTGAAATGCTTCTATTTTTAGAGAGTTTTTATGAAATACATAGTTGAATTCTTCTGCTGAGAAATGGTTGGACACTTGCTATTAGATTTTACTGATAAATTTTCTTACTGTATTGAGGAGTAGGCCTTTACAGAGAGAACCTGCAAGAACTGGTAAGGTAAGTATAGTTAGTCATACGCTGAGGTAGGGGCTGAATGTAAAAACATGGGACTTGTATTGTTATAAATCCCGACTTCAAAAATATATATATTAGATAGCAAGATCATGCTGAAAAATGATGCAAACCAACCCCCAAAATAGTGTTCAAACTATTGAAAAGGAAGTAGCTATTGAAATGTCAATGTTTCTGTGGATATGCCTGAAAACTACGTTGTGGATGCAGCTAAGCTGCTTCTCAGATGTTCACACGGGACGGCATCACCACCACCAACCCCCTGTGACTCTTCCTCCCACAGATCATTCACGTCTTTTGAATATTTGTAAATGTGGCTTTTTGGTTTTGGGGGTGGGTTTTTTTTTGTATGGACAAATGATTAAGTAGGATAAGTTAAACTTTACTGAACTGACATGTACCTTCTCCTCTCCCAAAAGATTAAAAAAAGGTATTTTGAATTCCCTTTCTTCAACATTTCTATAAAAAGGTAAATGAGCAGGTGCTTTTGAAGAATAGTTACTTCCCCCTTTACTTGTTGGGTTTTCTCCTTTTAGGACTGGGAAACAGACATTTCCTATTGGTGAGAAATAAACTGAAAAAGTTAACGTGAGATGGCATACATTAATCCTATTTTATTAGCCTTCTCTCACATGCCTGAAAAGAAGAGCTGACAGATAAGAAACAATTTAGGGGGTACTAACTATTCATTATATCCTGTAGAAAACTTGCTTGCTTTTACATCAGTTAAGAGCTACACAATTTTTAAGTAAAAGTGTTTATCAGTGGTATCCTATCATTTGTTTTAAAAGTCACTTCTGATTAGGTTTGTCACCTCTTTGAGATCAACATAGACCCCTCTTTCATCATGCCTGCCATCATGTTTGAACACAAATATTTCTGGTCCTTTGGTGCAAGTTTGTTAGAAGTTATGTATAACTATAGAATCTAACAGCTTTGCTTTAAGAAAACTTACTGGGTTCCTAATATGTTAAGAACATTTTAATTTAAAAAGTGCACTTGTGATTCATGTAGGAAACCACCATCCAAGAGCAGAGTGAAATCCTTGGGAAACTAACAAGCTGCCTTCAACAGGCAGAGGAGGATCGGGATGACCTACAGGAAGAGGCTTCCCGTGTAGGTGGTCAGATCCACGATTTACAACTTCAGTTACAGCAGGTGTGCTCTCCTCCAGGTTTTGTTTCCTTACAAAGAGAGGAAGAACAGGTTTGGAACATGAAAGTAAATACATATTACATATGTTCTTCACAGGTCAGGTTGCAGTGCAGCAGTGAAAATGATTTCAGGGCAAGGCAGTTTTCTCAGTTGATAGGGAGAAGTCCTGGAGACATACTTGTGTGTTCCACTTATTTGCTTGTGTAATGTTTGGGAGGTTGTGACACTTCACGTCCACTGGTTTAGCCCTTGTTAGGGAATTTTACCCAATATTGTTAATGGTTTGGGACTTACAACA
The DNA here is from genome assembly GCF_000690775.1 of Eurypyga helias. NCBI lineage: Eukaryota > Metazoa > Chordata > Aves > Eurypygiformes > Eurypygidae > Eurypyga > Eurypyga helias. The sequence continues at coordinate 80,917 of NW_010244445.1, read as the reverse complement.
ACAAGAATTACCGTAACGATACGGTCTTACGTGCGATCAGTTTTTCTTGCCTTAGGCAAAGAAAGCTCCAAGTCTGTGCATGAGCAACTGTAACAGCTCAGCTGTTACACAGAAACTTGCTGCATTAAGGTAACGTGACTTGACTCAAAGAAGGAGATTTAAAATAAACTGAAGACGGTGGATGCAGCTCCTGTGACACACAGGAACCTGCTTCAGGGCAACTAGCTGATCATGGGTCTATACTGCAGCTTTTCATCTATTAAAAAAAACCCCAAACCAAACCCCATTTATTCTTTTTCAGTGATATCCCATCTTCTAGTGGCTGTTCTCTCTGAACACCTGTATATCTGCTGTCTTGGGAGCCTTGTAGAATATTCAGAAGAGTAATATTTATGTTTAATTACCATTTCAGGTTTGCAAGATAAAAATTGCACAAGGAGGGATTACATGTTTTAAATGTCTGGATAGGAAAGGGGTTAAAATAAAATTAAAAAGAAAAACTGGGACTTACTGAAGTCAGGGATTATCTTCCCTGAGTTGCTCATGCCCTGGAAAATAAATCCCCTGCTAAATGAAATTCTAACTTTGGAAAAGAACAAAAAATACTGCTTTCTGTCTACAATTCTGACTGGTATTGACAAAATATAGAATATAGTGAAAATTACAGGTGATCGCTGGGATTTGCACCATAAACCAGTGAAAGACAATGATAAAGTCTCCAAATAGCACTGCAGGCATATTCTAAACAAGGCTGGTAGTATGAAGCACATTGTTTGTGGAAGCACATCAACTTTGATGGCAGGTGAAGGTACTAATGCTGTCTTAAATATCTTCTTGGACTTAGCAAAGTCTTTGGGGAAAGGCTTTATAAATGAATAAAGCACATTTTGTTTTGCCCCCATAGGGGTAAATGTTCTCTTTCTATTTGGAGGGAGGTGGAGGGAAAAATACTCTTTAGTACTGAGCTGTAAATCCTTTGCCGAGCAGACTGGTTTTGTTCATTGTCCTCTTACCAGTATGTCCAGTCCATTGGAAGTCACCCTCTGTTTTGGGAGCTTCACAGAGATGAATTATCTAACACTTGTATCTTTACAGTAAGCGATAGTATCCAACACATGACAGGTGTTGTCTGGCTTTTTTGGGAGACTCCTTGAGAATGAAAGACATAGGTTAAATCTGTAGTAAATGAATACAGTGTATTTTATGCACACAGTGAAGCTTGTCTGAGTTACTCTGATGTAAACTTCTGACTGAGTACCTCTATGTGTTTAGGGTAATGAGATGCTGAGGAGTAAAAGCCCTGGCAAAAATGAAATGTTAGAAGCCCAACAGCAGACGTCCTTGTTTCAGAACCGTCTCAGAGAGCAAAATGCACATTTAGAGGTGCTGCGTCAGAAAGCGCGTGACCTGGAAGTACAGCTTGAGGCTCCTCAGGAGGTAAAAACTGTTTAAAGGGCCTTTATAATTATGAGTTCCTAGGTAGATAGGTTTTTGTTGCAATTGCACAAGCCAAGGTGGTACTTGGAGGAAGATCCTGCAATGAACATTTAATTTGTGCTTGAGGTAACATTGATGGTTCAGGACTGAAACTACACTTTAGTATGGAATTAAAAATCTGTTTTTCTGAAGGTAATTATATTCAACTATGTAAAATATCTGCTCACAATTTAAAATTTTAATTGTTAAAATTTACTTTTAGTTTTAATTTTCAAAATTTTATTTAAATTTAATTTCCAAATGAAAATTCCAAAACACTTCCAAATTTTCAAGTTTTAAAGGTGTTTTTTTAACTGTTATTGTTTTTTAAATTAAAATACCCAAAGTTTGAGACAGCCACTATTTTCTTTCCTTCTGGAGTCAGTGGCTTGTACAATTTGATATTTGTTACCACATTTGAAAAGTCTTCCCACTCTCAAGGCCTAGGCCAATGATGTACCTGTACTTAAGAGTAAATAGTTTTTGTGAAGATACATTAAAAACATGAGGCTTAAGGAAGGTAAAACGACATATTTTATATGTTATATTTTATTTTTAAGAATATTGAAGATAAGGAAAATCTGTTGTCACAGATGGAAGAGGATAGGAAAGATACAGTGCAAGAGCTGTACAAAAGTATAGAAGAAAAGGAACAACATATTAAAAGTCTTCAAGATCTACTGACATTGGAAAGAGTTAGCTTGTCTGTGCTACAACATACCCTTTTTCTCCGGGACTCAGAAATAACAGAATTAAAAAATGAAATAGCTTTATCCAAAATGAAAGAACAACAACGTATTGAAGAACTGAAAATCAGACATGAAAAGGATATTTGCAGACAGTTGGAGAACTTGAGGGCTGAGCAGGAGAAGCTCCACAGAAGAGAGATTGCAGAAGTCAAGCAGGTATACAAAGAAGAAATTGTTTTAAAATATAAGAATGATCTTGAGCAGTTAAAAAAAGATCTCCGTGCTCTGCATTCTGAAGAACACATTCAGAATTTGAATGGCATAATAATTGACTTAAAGAATAGTCTTCATGAGTGTGAAGTTAATAAAGAAAATTTGCAAAGGAAACTTGAAAACCAACAGGAAGACTTCCAGAGAGAAAAATCTGAAATTGAGACTAAACACAAGGCTTTAATTGATGGGCTGAAGTCTCAACTTTCTGATGCAGAAGAGCAGGTCAAGGAAGCTGAGCAATATAAACAAGAAAAACAGTCCTTAAATGAAGAGATTCAGAAACTGAATACTTTCATCCGGGAATTAAATGAAAAGCAACTTTATGAGGCTGAAGAACATAGAGGTACAAGGCAAAAACCACACCAGCTGGAAGGTGAAGATGAGCTCGTTCTCAAACAAGTAAAGTTCCAGCATGATTTGGGAGTAGATTCCTCAAGGGATCAATTAGAAGAGATTAGGAATTCGGAGAAGACAGAGAATAATGAAAGTAGTGCAGGAGATAACCTGTCTGAAGAACACTTGTCAGAACTAGGGCTTTTCAGTGGTGAGGAAGGCATATTGGCTAAATACCTCATCTCCACGGAAGGACCAGAAGACTCGTATGTGTCCAGCACTTCCGAAGGTTATGCCATTGAAGAAGGTAGGTGCAGCAGGTATGGGTTAGACAGTAGTGTACTGCTAGAACCCAGCAGAGATTTTATCCCTCCCCCATTAAACTTTGGCCTTGATGAGGAAGCATGTCCTAGCAGTTTGGCTCAAGAGACTTTTGAAGAGACCGAGGTGGAAGCAGAAGCCTTTGTTTCATTTTTGTCAGATAGTTCCCTGCAGCAAAACAAAGTAAGTGACCACAGTGATGTAAAGGACGATGAGACAACTTGTTTAGTAGAGAGATGTTTGAAGCTAACTGAGCAGCTCCAAGAGAGGGAGTCAGCCTTGAAGAAATCTTATCAGGACACCCAAGAAGCTGTTGGAAAATGGGAAAAAGTAATGGCTGAGCTTTCTCATATGCATGTGGAACTGGATGAGGAACGTGAAGCGCGGATCCGTTGTGAAAAAGAACTTCTTGAAAAAACACAGAAGGAGAAAGAACTTGAAAACAAAATAATGTTTCTAGTAAAGCAGCAGGGAGAGGGTGGAGATCAACCTTACTGTGCTATCGAGCCTTATGCACAAGTGTCAAAAGCCTCTACCTGGCAAGAGATGGTAAAAGACCTCCAGGAGGAAAGAGAAATGCTGATGGTGCAGCTACGAACTCAAGAGCAATTAGTGAGAGACGTTCAAGAGCAGAAAACAGCTTCTGATTCCGTAACGAGTGAAGTACAGTCTCTTTTTGGACGTCAGTTAGCGGCTTTGCAAAGTCAAAGGGATCAAATGCAAAGCCAGCTTGATGCTCAGAAGGCTAAAAACCAGACAATAGCAGAGTTGCTTGGTCAGAAAACTGTATCTGAAGAAACATTGCTAAAAGAACAGGAGTTGCTCAAAGCTGAAATCAGTAATAAAGAACAAAATTTAGCACTTCTACTGACAGAAAAAACAGCCTTAGGAGAACGATTATCAGGCTTGGAGGAGGATCTGATAAAAGCAGAAAAAACGTTAGCAGAGAATGCTAGCATCATTGAGGATCTCGAGAAAAACATACACGAACTTAATGCTGAAATGAAAAACCTCAAAGAAATACAGGAGTGTGAAAGACTGGGATATGAGGACAGGTTGAACTTCAGCAACCTAGAAATTCATAAACTTCATGCTGAAATAATGGCAAAAAGTGCTGAACACACTGAGAAACAAAGCCAGCTAACTGAAGAAATTGACCATTTGAAGAAGGTTTGTTTAGAGCTTGAGGCTCGCTTGCAGGAGTCGTTTCAGTCTGCACAAGCTGCACAGGAGGCACAGTCTGAGGTGGTGAAACATTACAAAGAGGAAATGGATAGAATGGAGACTCAGCACCTTGCTGAATTAACTAAAGTGAGTTTGATGCACAAGAAAGAGGTAGGAAACGCCGATAATGGCAGGAGCCTTGGGATTTCAGAATGCTGAAGGTAGTCATTCATTGTAAATGTTTGCATGCCTGTTTTCAGATAGAAGAATTAAATGCTGAGATAAAAGATCAAGTGGAAAAACAGCAGAAGTTGGAAGAAGAAAGGAAGGAACAGATTGCTTTAATAAAAAAGGTAACTGCTGTAATCAGGTTTATTTCAGAAAAATACACTCATGTCGTGTTGTTTGTCATTTAAGCAGTATAAAAGTCTTAATTCTCTTTTCCATGGCGTCTTTGATTTGGGGCCAGGAGGAGAGAATTTTGGCTCAGTAATTCATCTGGGGGCTAACTAACCTTGTTTTGAAGAAAGGTCTTTATCTGAGTATCCTCGGCAGGTACACGAACGAGAGCATGATCGTGAAATCTCTGAACTGATTACTAAACATGAAGAGGAAATGGAGAAGCTCCACGCTGAGCTAAATAAAGAACGGCAGCACCTGTTAGATGAACTTCGGCAGCAAATGGCAGCCACGCACAGAGCAGAGATTGAGCAAGCTCAGCTCCAGTCGCAGGTAAAATAAAGGAAGAGAGCAGTTACTGTAGTGGTTACCCGGCTGTTGCGGAGAGAAGGCTCCTTGACTTTGGGGCATGGTATGTGTGCTCTTGTGTGTAACGCTGCCGTTGAAAACATGGAGTGATCCCTTGGTGGGTGGTAGTGGAGATGTTCTACAGGAGGTTTCCAGGATCCTCAGTGCAGTTGTATTTTAACATTAATTCTGAACAAAACTGGGTGCTTCAAGTGATGGGTTTAAAGAAAAAAACCCCAACTTTTTAATTTCTCATGTCTTGATAAGTTTAACAAAAATTAATAAAATGAACTAAAAACTTATAAAATATACTAAACCTCTCCCACTTTTTAACTTTCCCACTAATGAAATTCAGGATGCTTTTGTGCTAAACTTAGGTAAACCTGACTTTCTTCTAAATACTTACTGGGGTTTTGAACACTTCCACTAAATGAAAAATGGAAATGGAAAGAATATGTCTGGTGTTAGGTCTAATTAAGAGACATCAGTGTACTGTTTAGTTAATTTAGGGATTGAAAAGTTTGGTTGGTCTGGTTTAGCTGCCACTTTAACTGTTGGATATTCCTCAGTTGTTTTAGTGAGGTATGGTGAGTTGTATTTTCCCTTTTCCAAAACCGCTTCAGAATTTTGCTTTTTAACAAATTACAACCAATAGCAAATACGAGGAATTTTTTTTAATAGACACTGAAGGGTTGGGGTGAGTTTGTGTTCTTCCCTGATGGCACTGTGAGGAAGAGGAGAGGTAGAAGGTATTTGGTGGGAGATGGAGTTAAGAGACAGGTAAGGAAAGCCCTTCGTGTTGCACTGAAAATGTTAGGCAAATCTCATTGTAACAAAAGTCAGCTTATTTTCAGGGTTCTCTCCCTGCCATGAAGAAACCCTCTCCAAGGCAGAACTTAGATGTGTCCAGCAGTTGAAAGCAATTGCAACTGAAGTCGGTGAGGAAAAAAGTGAACACGTTTCTCTAGTGAAATGGAGGAAACCCCCTTTTTCTTCTCCATTACAGACACTGCACAGCCTTGAACTGGAAACTTTACGCCTGAGCTTAAATAATATGCACACCTCTCAGCTTGAGCTTACGCAGTCTAACCTGAGAAAAGAGAAGGAAACTGCCCTTATGGAATTACGGGAGATGCTCAATGATAAGCGGGCTCAAGAGTTAGCGATTCTGCAGAGTCGCCATCAGCTGGAGTGGGAGAAGGTTAAAGAACAGTGTCTGAAGGAAAAAGAAGACCTTAAGTCAAAGTACCAGCAAGAACTAGGTATTAAAATTTGTGAATAATGGATGAGAAATTGAAACCCTGTCAGTATTTTTCTTCCTCCACAGGTTCCTGTCTTTATGTAGAGCTGGCCTTTTGACTGACAGCTGGTGTTGCCCTGAGCAGGGACAGTGCCTAGATGGGCATGTGCAAGAGTGCATGTCTTGCATGTGGAAATGAAGTTGTCCAGACCTAAGTTCAATTTTTCTTCAACTGTATGGGTGTTTTGCTGCTATTTCTGTAAAATAGCACTGGACTGAACTAGTTGCTTTCAGGAGGCATTAGACAGAGCTCTCAAAGAATTTTATCAGTGCAAAGAGAGCCCTTACCCCTTACATTTCTTAAGGATTTTTATGCCCTGAGTCAGGAGCGACTACTGACAAGATACGGAAGTGCTTCCTGGCTTGCCCTCTCAGTGATTTCAGGAGGAGGGAAGGGAGTTGGAAAGGAACTGAAAGGCGCAGTGAGAACGCGCAGCTGGGTGTCCTTTGAGATGTGTTTGGTCTAAGATTGATTTTGACATCGGCAAGAGGAAGGCTGAACTTCATAGTGCTGAAGGCCTGCTGATGGTGCTCTTGGCATTGTTTGAGATACCTGCCTCAGATCAGGTGGCCATTTCTGACCTGTATGCCAGAGCTTGAGGAATTTCTGGAGAAAGCTGAGGTCTGCAACAACTCAATGAAGAAGTGTAGGAACCGTTCCTTTAGCTCACCCTCTCTGGGAGGAAGAGAATGTTTTAGGGCTGTGCCTTTTTGACCTGAGAGTAGGAAACCATTTGTGAAGTGATAGTGTGGTGGGATTTGGGAGCTGGAGGAGGTCTGGATGCAGCTCTTAAGATGTTTACGTGTGTTTTGGCAATGTAATTAATTATGGATGTAACCACTCACAAGTGCTTGAATGTAGGGTCTGAGAAAGAGAATCTGGAATCAGATGATGCAGAAAGTGGGGAGTTACGGATACTGAGGGGCAAGAGGAAAGACATTTCTCTTTAGGGAGGCAATGACTGATCAAGACCCAACTCACTTGATTTCTGGGATACTGTCTTGTAGCTTAGCTGATATTTCTTCCTTGAGTGGAGCATTAGCCGGGTACCTGGCACCATCTTAGTCTGAGTTCTCATTTCTTCCCGAAAGACTTGAAACAAGGCTGTAAGCTAAGGCAGCGGAACTTGGAAGCTGTGAGAAGGGGACTGATAGGCCTTTACAGAGTTCTTGCAGATTAAGAAAGATGCTGAACAGGGAGTTGGAATGAGACTGGGAAGGAGCTGGGAAAGAAGAAGCCATTGGTGTCAGTGATAATTGAGCAGATAATACCATCTGTCTTGCAGTCTGTTTCCCAGACATTTTTAGAAGAAATGTGAAGAGTTACCTACTAGCTGTTGCCACCTGCTACTCTCTTGGTGTGTCTCTGGAGATAGAGATGATTCAAACACCTAATACTGATGTGCAGTGAAATGCTGGCATCTAAAATGACATTGACAGGCATTTGAAATGTTATCTTTAGGAATAAAGGTGTGGGTCATATATATATATATATGTCTTTTAATCTTTTTTTTTTTAATATCTTGCTCTGTGTAGGTTTAAGCAGACTTTCCTTTGCTGATTAAGCTGAACTTAGCCATCAGGGCTGACTTTGCAGTTGTGACTGCTAGATGCTTATTTTCTAAAATGACAGTAAATGCAGCATAACAGCAGCTTTGAATAGAATCCAGTACCTTACACTGCTGCATGCCTACCTATTCAAGCCTTGAATTTGATGTGGAAAATGGGAATCTCGTCCATATTTCTGCTTATCATTTAAATGTAACATTTTATGTACGTTTATTAATAAGTAGTATTTTATTTCACAGTTGATCAGAAAAAGAAAATAGAATTGGAAATGGAAGAGACACATATCCAGGCATTAGAGGTACAAATTATGGTTTTCATATATGAAAAAGTACAACTCCTTTCAGTAAACTAGAGCTGGTAGAAGTCCAGTGTCTACTACACCTTTATTGTAAAGGACAAATAAATGGAAGAGAAAAAAAGAGTCCTTGCTTACTAAATGTCTGCTTCAATAACGTGTCTTGCTCCTTAGACTCTCAAAAGAGACTGGGAATTGGAGTCCGAGATGCGTTTAAAAAACACATGTCAAGAGCTGTCAGAAAAACATCAGACTGAAATGGTAGAACTGCAGAAAACTCTGGAAATGGAATTAGAAAAAGTCAAAACAGAGCTGGAGCTGCTTTCTCTTGAGAACGAACAGTCTAAAAGTAAGTGCCATGGTCTGGGAAGCCATTGTCTTTATTGAACAATGCCAAAGCTAACTGTTTTTAGAATCTGTATAGAAAATAAATACAAGATACATCCATATATTCTTACTTAAAAACTGGGTTGATGGCATGAGACTGTAGGAAACAGGATGTACTCGAAGAGTTGTTTACAGCTTAGGTGTGTTGCGTTTTGACTTGCTCAGCATGTGAGGTGGAGTATGATTTCCTTCAGACCTATTAAAGGGAGGTGCTGTTTTGCTGCCAGCTGAAAACTGGCTTTGGCAGTCACTGTGTTGATCAAAATTTCGATTAATATCAAGAGGCTTCTTTAACAAAAAGATTGGGTTTGGATTGTGAGTAGTTAAATCTTGATGGAAGAGAAAATTTTAAAATACCGTTCTGGAAGTGACGTTTTTGAGACTACTGTAATGGGAGTGAATAATGAAATGTGCATGAGTACCGAGCCAGGGACATCTGTTTGTCTTTTGCTGAGGTGAAGATGGGAGATGAGACTAGTTTGCGTAGGTCTGAAGAATCTGGCACATTTGTTAAGGTAGTGGTGGACCAGCACAATAGCATCCGACTTGCTGTCAGTCATGACATGTTGCCATGAAGTGAAGAGGTAGCCAGTCGGGTTGCCTAGCCCCTGAGGCACTGTGCCGGCGAGAGACAGGGGAAGTAATACACTCTGAAAATAAATGGAAATCCAGTACTGGATGATGCTGGCTGGCTGGCAGCAAGGCCAGATTTGCCAGCTGAAGGATAGCCTTTTCGACCTGCCAAGGGCCAGGTGTTGTCACAGCGTTTGGCTTACCCTTGGCTGAGAACATGCTTGTAGCAATGGCTTGTTCTTCCCAGCCTGCACTGACTTGATTAGATTTCCCTGAACCTATGTCGTTGAAGTCTGTCCTGTGAGGATAAGAACCATCTCTTGCCCCTCACCGTGGCTGAAATGCGGTCACTTGGCTACAGATTCTTTCTGGGCAGGTCAGGATTTGTTGACCAGATGAGGTAGTAGCAAGTTTATGGCGTTCAGAGAGTGCTCAGTGCCAAGGCAGAGCATACTTGGCACGAGCCTTCCTGGTCTTCCAGTTCATCTCTTGTATTGCCTGCTACAGAGGGTGCTCGTAGGAGAAATCCTGCGTTGGCAGGCCATGAAGAATTGCTTGGTTCCCTGTTCCAACTGTGTGTGCTTCTAGTTCAGGATGCTTGTTTACGTATGCCATGAGCAGATGCTCATCCCTCTGACTGCTATTGGTTACCTCTTGGCTAACAGTGTGGATGCAGAGAACTAGAAAGCACTGTGTGGGAATGTTTGGCTTTCAAATACTTTAGTGTTGAAGTGTTTTTGTGATTCCCTGTAAGTTAGCATTCTAGTCTAGAGACATCCATTTGTATTTTAGTTGCACAAAAGCTGTACAGGTTATTCAGTAACCAGGACTTGTTTTTAATTTCAGTAAAATGTATAGAGTTGGAGAAACAACACCAATTAGCTGTGACAAAACTGCAAGAACAGCTGCAGACTGAACATAAGCAGCTCTTAGAAGATGTGAAGATGAAAAGCCAAGACAAAGAAGAAAGTCTTCAGAAGGAGGTAAACAAGATATCTGCACTTGTTCTGAGGGGTTGATTACTCTGTGCATAACATAACAAAAACTACACCATGTATGTATCGTTTGGGTGACTTGTTTGTATTGAGGGGTTGTGTTGAGAAGCTAAAACGCCTCTCATGAAGTAGGTCATAGTGGTTCAAAGTCTTGAACGCAATTGCCTTTGCGCCTTTTGGTGCCGTTTCTTCCTTTGGATTTACGTGCTTAATTTTCTTGTTCTTGTGTTTGTTTTCATCTAGCTAATACTTTATTTTTGCCAGTGGCAATGCATATGGCATCAAGAACAAATTCCTCTCTTGGACGGGTGGGTCTAACAGTTCAGTGCTACTCAGTATGTTGGCGGCCTGGGTCAGGAGCCGAGAGTCTGGTTGTCCCTAAGTGTTTCCACCTATTTTTGACAGAACTGTCTGTTGCATAATAAATAAACAGTTGGAACAAATTTGCTTTAAAAAGGTTGTGTGTTTTTATTGTTACAGTTTGGTTTTTTTTTTTTTAATGTGTCTTCCATAGCTGGAGAAACTTCAGGTCGTCCATGAAGAACTCAAGACTCGGTCACAAGAAGAAATCCGGCAACTTTGGTCTCAGCTTGATAGTACCCGAGCAAATCGACAAGAGCTAAGTGGTATGTTCAAAACTGATGCACTTTATTTTTTCCTCTTCATATAGAAATACGTATTTTGGACACAAAATAATCATGTACCAGAAACACACAGGTAGGCCAAAGAAGTGTCAGTGGGTTGTACCCTAGCTATCTGCTGCTGAAGTGAGAGGTGAGTCAGTGTCAGATGACTAGTTCGTTCTGAAATCGTAAAAGGCATGGTATGACTGTGGGCAAAGGTCCCTCCTGGTGTTTTTCTTTCCCTTCCCACTCTGTTCCTGCACCCTATAAAAATCTGTAGTGAAAAACCCCCTATAAAAATCTGTAGTGAAAAACAAAACGTTTTTCATTCTAATGTCAAATTAAGTGTAATGTAGTTAAACGGAGAAAATGCTGGTCAGTGCACTAACATGCTCCTGTTTGTTCTGTTTAGTATGGAAGCAGGTATGAAATCAGTTGAAAGAACTGTTAATTGAAGGTAGACAGTAAAGATCACTTAGTTTATAACTTTTTGTGGTTTATTGTGGCTATGATATATTTTATTTTATTTGGAGCTAATGAAGAGATCAGTCTGCTTAAAACAAAAAAAAAGGGCAGAAATATTTTTAAACTATGTGATTATATCTTGAGGTAGAAATGGGTTTTTTCCCTTTCCATTTCGAGGTCAGTTAAATAAAATGCATTTTCATTGACACTCAATATGGAGATTTGCCATCTTCTGAAAGACTTTCAATTCTTAATTATAGAAAAGGCCTGGCTTATTTTAAAAATAAAATTAAAACATTCAGGTGATACTTCTGCAATCAGAATTAATGATACTGTTGTTTTCCTATAAGGCTAAAAATAAACTCCTTTTTTGCATAACAATACTTCTGTTTACAAAATAAACAAATCTGCTAAACCTAAAAGCAAAAAATAAACATTGTGCACCACGATTAAACGTGAACAGTTTTGGGATTTTTTGCTGTGGTGTTTTGGTTTTTTTTTTGTTTAAATCATTAGTCTTATGTGTATCTGCATTAAACTTTACAAAAAAGTTTTAAAGCTTGAGGGAAAATATGGACTGGATGAAATCTGATATCTTATGCTTTGTGGATCTTAAGAGATCTGTTACAAGATTTAGGCATTTGTAACAAAACAGTCAACTTTACAGTGCAGTGATTGGAGATGGCATACGTTTTTGGCTGAAATGAAGTAGAACATCTCAGATGTGTGTGTGCCAACAGATGTATGATACGTGAAGGAAGAAGTTTTGGGGGAAAAAAAGCTAAGAGACCATGATGTTAACCTTGACTCTGTGTGTGTTCACCTTGTACTGAGACCGTAACATTAGGTGGCCACCTTTACTTCTGCTGGGTTAGTGGAAGCCGATTACATTTGCCTTTTGTTTTAAATGCAAGTTCAGATTTTCTAAATAATATAACTGCAAATAGCTTTTGAAGTATAACAGGGTTCTGTGAGGGAGGGGGTTTTGTTGGTTTTTTGGTCATAAATTGAATAGGTAATTTTTCTATCTAGTGAGACTTGACTTTTTCAGATTTCTGTTTTGATACTACAGAACTATAGCAGATAGCATTTTATAGTATTTGCTGGAATGCTTATATCTCCTCTTTGTAGCCCTAATCTTTATTAACATTTCAAATGTCTTTCCGTGTTTCTAATCACCCACGTTCCCATTCTTTGGACCCTTTCTGTTTCTTCTTCATACTGCTTGAGATGGTGAGACCAGAAAGCAAGCCCATGGTCCAGGTGAGGTTCTCTCTTCGTGTGTGACATCTTAAAGGTGTTTTGTTTTACTCTGGTTTTCTTCCCTTGAGTGATCATTTGACAGTGCATTTGGATTGGTTTGGGGACTTGTGGTGGTGGATTTAAAACGTAGCAGCTGGACAGTGGGATTGCTGTCCTGATGTAAGAGTGACAGGCCATGTCAAAACTGTTAAACACTCTTCTGGGTTCATTTTGTGCCACCAGTCTTTGCTGGCTCGGCAAAACCTACCTGTGCCAGATTGGACTTCCCTTGCCTATTCCTCTGGTGGTGTTGCTAGTCCCTGCTTGTCATTTGATTCCTCTGCTCTCTGTGCTTGGCAGCTGCCCCTTTCGGAAGCAGGCTCGAGTCATGTACTTCGATCTCTTATTCTTTCTGTTTGCATGTTCTTTGTGAGAACTTTTCATGGCAAGTGTTCATTTTCTCGTTTGCTACACAAAACCACACTCTGACGATCAGCTGTGGTGCTGCTTGGGTGGCATCTTCTGTTTCTATACGTTTGTGAGGTTTCTGTTGTGTAACGTAAGCAGCTGCATTTCTCCAAGATCTTTCTTCTTTAAATGCAGTTCCACCTTCAGCTGATCCTAAAGGGGGTTCACCTAAATTAAGCAATCTGGGAAGTTGAGCCATCTGGGAAACTTTTAATTCCCTGTCATGATTTTTGTCCTTTTTCTCCTAACTTTTCCCTTTCTGATGTGTTACTGCGGCTTTTAATACAGAATGCGTAGAAGAAAGCTCCAAAGGAGCTCATGAATACACTGCAATCCTGGCCATTGTGCTCTCTCCCGGAAAGGGAGTCATCACTAAAGTAATGCAGAATTCATTTTGCTTTTTCTTTCTTGGGATATTTTTTTTCTGCGTAGCTTCTGCTAAAATTGTTGTAGTTTGTTGTGTAGCTTTCCCTGGAGCAGATGAAACGTTCTTGACTAAGTTATTGCTTCTGGTTGCTACAGCGTCGTGCAATAATGCAGGACTCTGCATATCACTAGCTCAGACCTGAAGCATGAGGGAACGAGGAGGGCTAACAGTCTGCTGGTAGTTGTGATTCTTGGCCTGAGGATGGTTTCTCTGAATGCAGTGTAAATGGAGAACATGGTTTTACTGTCTTCTGAGGAAGGGATGTTTGCCTTGAAGAAGTTAATTTTCTGACTGAGCTTGTGGGATAACCTTTTGCTGCTATCTCAGCAACTAAAATAGGGCTTCACAGAACGACTTAGCCTAAAGCTACGTATGTCTGAGTACTTGTGTTCGTTTTGCCTCCATTCCAGAGCTAAAAGAGCAGCTCCTGGCTCGTGCGTCACGGGTGGAAGAAATAGAGCGTTTAAAACAAGAATTTGAACAGCAGCGTCAGCAAAGAAAAAGTGAGCATGAAAGTGAGTTGGAACAACTGAGACTGTATTTTGAAAAGAAGTTAAGAGTTGCTGAAGAAAACTACAGGGAAGAATTGGCTTTGCTGCATCAGAGACTGCAAGAACTGAAGGAATATTCGCTGTCAGAATTGGAAGTGAGTCAGGATCAGGCAGGGGACATCAGGTGATCTGTTTTTTTTCTTTCATCTGATGTTATGACAGCTTGCTTCTGATTTACTATTTTTTTAAAATATAAAAAGTGTTAACCTCTAAGTATATTGGGAATTGGGCATTAGGTGGTCTGTAGTTAGAAACACAGCGATGGTAGTCATGAGCGTGCAGTCCTCAGACATTGTTATAGTGGTTCTGTGCCTACTTTCATAAAATAGCAAGTTCATTGGATTTGTGACACATTACAATCTTAACCTTTAAAACTCTTTTCTCAGTTCTGTCGCAGTGTTTGAGGAGACTGAGAAGGAGAGGAGGGATGCAGTTGGTCAGCTAACTCAGCAGCTGGAACAACATCAGGTAGTATTTTTGATATGTTGAAGTTACACATGTCCTGTATTAAAATTGATGTCTGATTCCTAGCTCTTAGGAAAGAGTTAGTTAATTTGAGACATTTATTAAGGCTTAATTAATTTTGACAGTATATTGTGAATTATCAACAGTTATCAGATTAGCAGAACAGATGAAACATGGTGCTTTGCCATTTTGTGTCCTTTGTTTGGGTTATCCTCTGCCTACTAAAGAGCTTATCAAAGCTCTCCTACACAGGTACAGAATTCATGGTCTTCCCCTTCCCTCCCCTCTTCTCTGTAGCATCTGTAGTAATTCCAGAATCATGGAATGGTTTGGTTTGGAAGGGACCTTAAAGATCATCTAGTTCCAACCCCCTTGCCATGGGCCTTTTATTGCTGTCTGTTCTCTTCAAGTGGAGACCATGGACATGGTCTCTATTTATTCACCTGTTTTCATGTACCTTGTAATTTAAGGTCTTGACTTCTTTGCTCAACTTATTTGAAGTTCACCAAGAGTTTCAAAAACTTCCCTTCCTTTATTTTTTTTCTTTAGCTGTTTATTTTTATTGTTTAAATTAATTATAAAAAGTGATATTTTTTTTTAGTGGGGAAATGACAAGCAGACAAGACATACACAAGACAGCATGGGCTCATATTCATTAGTAAATCACACAAAAAACATAATAGTTGTAAATGAGGAACTTTTACATCCTGCCTTTTCTTCTTGCTTGCTATTTGTTACCTAGCTGAGTATGAAACTGCATTCATAGATCATGACTGTGGACTTCTGTGGTGTGTAGAGGCGAGTCTCTTCAGTGCTGAGAGTCGATAGTTTCTCTACCCAGATTTGTGGGGGACCTGGCCCTCTATTATACTTTCAAACAGCCACTGAAACTCACATCTGCCCTGTGGCATGGTTCCACAGTGCTATCTACTTTTTTTTTTCTTACTCAAAAGGTTATAATATACGGATTGTTTTTGGAGGCCATTTTGTTCTTACTCATCCTGTTTCCCTATGTGAAGTACACTAAGCCAGCACTTAGGGACATGGTTCAGTGGTGGGCTTGGCAGTGTCAGGTTCACAGTTAGGCTCGATGATCTCAAAGATCTTTTCCAACCTAAATGATTGTATGATTCTACTTTGTGGGGCTCTGCCTCTTTAGTAGCAGATGCAGTGGTAGGAATGGAGCAAAACCATCAGAGTTTTGGAAAACAAGATACATACCTGTCAAGCAGGTGCCTTATACTGCAATTCATGTAGTGCTGTCATTGAAAGATCCTCGGCATGGTTACCTCGAAGCTGAAGATGTCTTTCTAACCCGTTTCTTGTGCAGGAAGAACTTGCCTGTTTGCAGGTACAACTTAAAGAACAACACAGACATGAATTGGAGTCCTTAAGGACTTCTCTTGCACTTCAGTACAAGGAGGACCTAATGAAAATGAAGATGGATCTGTCAGACAAATATATAACAGAAATTGAGGAAATGAAAAGAAAGCATTGTTTAGAACTTGAGCAGCTCCGTGCCCAACTCTCAGAAGAACATATTAAAGGTAAGATGAGCTGACAGACTGGGAAGTGGTAAGTTGCTTGTGTAGCTTAAATTTTTCTTTAATTATTTAAAGGCTTATCCAAAGAAGTTTTCAATTTGTTATTAGTTTACTCTAAACTATAAACTTAACATGTGTTAATCCCTGGCATCAAGCACTTTGCTTTTTGACTTTTATGGGCATCCTGGCTTGCACTTCCAAAGATACGGTGACCTGAAGTTGATTATTCTGTAGTAAAACCTAGCTGTGGAGCAGTTATTCTTGATGCTTAGAAGGATACTGTCAATGCCTGAATTAATAT
This sequence comes from Eurypyga helias, assembly GCF_000690775.1. NCBI lineage: Eukaryota > Metazoa > Chordata > Aves > Eurypygiformes > Eurypygidae > Eurypyga > Eurypyga helias. Next base: position 64,709 of record NW_010244445.1, on the reverse strand, counting down.
TTATTTGAAAATTTGAGTGTTGGCTGTCAGCTATGTTAAATATCTCCTGTATTTCCATGAAATGAACATGAACTGCATCCCCCCAACATGGCTCGTAGTGAGAACGTTGGGAACACAGGGGCAGTATCAAAAGACGAAAAAGTCCCTGAATTGGTACAAGCACTCCTTAGCAACAAATGAAAGCACCAGTGTTATCAGTACTCTCCTTAGGGCAAATCCAAAACAGCCTCATACCAGCTACTGCGAAGAAATTTAACTCTGTCCCATTAAAACCAGCACAGCTCATCATCGTGACGTGTTACACATGTGGCTCTAACAGTATTCCACTGTATGTTGGTTAAAAGGATCAGGGCAACTCTTTTGAATTTGCAGTTATGTTTCTTATCTTCATTTCTTTATTTTTAATATGAGACAGTATAATAAAACTGCTTAAATTAGAATGTTGAGAGATGTCTCACCTGCTTTTTGAGGAAGTGCCTTATGTAAATAGTATTCACAAAGGAGGAGATCAATCTGCCACTGTGTTATCCTAAAAGAAGTTCAGCTCCTGTAGCTGTTGCTGATGGGAGGGAGGTCCTGACACAGGTTTCATGGTCCTTTCCCATTATTCTATGTGTGTTGATACCAATAAATTTCAAAGGTGGTGACAAAGTGGAACAGAGAACACAATCGTCCTGGGAAGTGGTTCTGCTTGGTCTGCAGTTAGTGTAGCTGCCAGTAAACTGCACAGCTGGCAACCTTCAGCTTTATTTCTGTGCATTAATAGGACTGTTAAAAGAAAATAAATTCCGGAATGTTTTTGCTTTGCTTTCTCTGTTCAGAAATCACCAAACTGCGCCTACAGAGTGCTCAAGATGCAGCACGTCAGGTTGAAATGGAGGTGGCTGAGCGAGTATCTGTGCTGGAAGAAGAGCACAAAGCGAAGCTCTCTGTTCTCCATGCTGAGAAACAGCGTATTGCAGAGCTTTTAGAGGAAATAAAGCGTTTAAAGGAAGAGATTAATAAACAAAAAGATTTTTCTGTGCAGAACGAAAATCGTCTGAAGGAGGAAATGGAAAAGGTAATTCGCAAAACAGGACTGTTTTGTGTGGAGATGAGCAAGCTCAGATCTGTTGGGAAGGCCAAGGGAGATGGAAGCAGCACTTACCTTTAAATGTGCCAGGTTTAGCGATAGTAACTTCAGCTTTCAGTGCACTTGCGTGGATACAGGCAAACATTGGAACAGGAGTGTGAAGGTCAGAACACTTCAGTGCAAAATGCTTAGTTTCCCTGCAGATGAACTACTTTAAGAGCCGAGGTAGGGCGGGAAGGCAAGTGTTTCAAGGGCCAATCCAGTCCACCTTTTCTGTTGAGTCAAGCATAGGCATACTGCTCCACTAATGTACTTGCTGGTTTTTCAGTTTACTATTTATCTGTTTACCTTTTGAGCTTTAGAGTATGTTTAGATTTTTTTTGTTTGTTTTCCTTTTGTCTTTGGTGCTTTGGCTTCTGTTTTTGTGCCATATGCTTTTTATGTTGCTTTAACTCTGTGTACAAGAACTGCCCTTGTCATGGACTTGGACGCTGCACGTAAAGTAACACTGGAACATATAAGGAGAGGAGAGGTTTAAAAGAGATTGTTAATCATGACCGGTATAAATACGCAAGGTGCCTATAACTTATCCTGAAATGAAAAGTGGCCCCAAGAGAAAACAACATAGAGTATTAATTCTAGAATTTTGCTTTAATCTTTTCTTCTCTTCCTTACCCCAATTAATTCTTAATCATGTGTTGAGTTCAAGTACCTATAAATTGACATTTTAGCCTTACTTTTATTTGGAAGGGTGACTTCCCTGCAAGAATTGAATCTCTCCAAGACCTTAAATGCCTGAGAGTGTTCACTTCAAATGCTTCCGTTTCGATTTGGTGTTTTATGCATTTTTCAATAACTGTGTTCACAGGTAAAATATAAAATTGCTGAGGATCACAACAATAAATTAAGGGAAGCTAGAGAAGAGGTCCAGAAAATAGAGACAATGTACAACGAAATGGAGAAGAAATGGAAATGTGAGAGCGAGGACCAGAGAATCCAAGCAGAAGAGAAGTTATCATTGCTGCGTATAGAACTGCAAAATAGAGCAGAATACGAGAAGCAGAATTTACAAAAGGAGTTTGAACTTCGTGAAGCTGAAATGTATCAGCTTCAAGATCACCAAGCTGCCAGAATTCTAGAATTGGAGAAGCTGGTAAAAGAGCAGCAAAACAACTTGCAGCAGCTAGAGGACAGCCTTGCAAGTGCACAGGCTGTGCAGAAATCTCAGGAGCAGTATGACAGTGAGCTGCAGGCAGCCAAAGCACTCATGGCTGAAGAAATGGAAAAGGCCACGCTTTGTCTGCAGGAAGAATGTGCACTGAAACTTGTGGAAGCACAAACCAAGTAAGTCCTGAGTATTCCAGCACTTACACTTACCAGTTCAGTCGTTGTTACTGCTACCTTTTTCTTATTTTAGTTAATGAGTTGTAGTGATGTAGGTTTGTCACTTGATGGCACCAGCTAACTTACATATGTGAAGCTGGCTCTCCCAAGGAACAGCAGTGTTGTTCATTACGGTTTACTATAGAATTTTGCTTCATGTAAATGCATTTAGTCTAGCAAATCAAATGAAGTACAGTCAGGTTCTGCCTCTTACAGTTAAGAATACAAAACACAGTCTTGGAGGAGGGAAAGTGTTACAGGATGTGTAAGTGGGAAAATTCTCTAAGTTTTTTCAAGCGTTTTCAGACAATTCAAATGAATGTGAACAAGTTTTTCCTGGTGAATGAAGCTGGTGTTGTGCACTGAATACTGCGGTTGATGAGCTGCATATGGTATTCTTCAGTTATGGTTAGACATGAAGGTTGTAACTGCTCAGGTTTTCCTCCCCTTCCTACACCCATTGTTGTTAGTGTGTTAAGGGGAAATATTCAACCAACTGCATGTTTGGATTTGCATGCAATGCTTGAAATTTATCCCTTCTTTCCTCCCCAATCATATGCTCATAGAACAAGATTGGGGAAGTAATTATAGTAAGAAAACACTGAAAGCAGAAACTTAACCTTTACATAACCAATCAGTTTAATTATTGGAGTCTGCATCTAAAAATATTGAAGTGAATCATTACATTAAATTGCAGCATTTCAGATAATAAATCATCTGCATCCAGCTTTAAGCAAACCTCAGAGAGCTGAGGTGGGTTTGGGGGAGCACCCACGTATCCCACATACACTTCCACAGTGGTTTTATGTCTTAGTCTAAACCAGATGGTTTTAGAGATGTTTCTTACAACAGAGGGTGGGGAGGCACTGGCACAGGTTGCCCAGAGAAGCTGTGGATGCCCCATCCCTGGAAGTGTTCAAGGCCAGGCTGGATGAGGCTTGGAGCAACCTGGTCTAGTGGAAGGTGTCCCTGCCCATGGCAGGGGGGTTGGAACTAGATGACCTTTGAGGTCCCTTCCAGCCCAAACAGTTCTGAGATTCATTTACTTCCTGACAGCACATTTGAGGTAGACAAGGTATATACGATGTCCTAGACACTCTTGTATGGCAGTATTTTCTCAGAGAATGATGTTTGTGTTCTGCTCTGTATTAGTGAATAATTTAATAGGGATTCCAGACTTCCTAGTAATAACCAGATGCTACCTGGTGACATTGCATAAACCCTTAATTATGTGGCTATCACATCGTTATTGTGGCTTGCTTTGAATTAGTTCTGTATTCGAAGCATAAAGTATAATTTTTGGAGTCTAAGGAAGGCCTACTTATTTTTTTATTTTTATTTATTATTTCAATTTTTAGAAAAATAAAACCCAACAGTATCTTTTTAACAACATTGTTTTAACTTTCTTGGAAATAATACAGGTTCATGGAGGAGCACAAAGCTATGACTCAGAAATTCACAACTGAGCGAGAGATTCTTCTCCAAGAGCTGAAAAAGAAACACGTTGATGAGCTGGAGCTCCAAAATCAGCAGTTACAGGAGAAACATAAGCAGCAAATTTTGTCTCTTACAGCTGAGTTTCAGACAAAGCACCAAGCTGAAATGGAGAGACTTAAATCTGCACTAGAAAGTGAACAGCAGATTCAGCTTGAAGCTTGTGTTGCTGAACTACAGACAAAGCATCAGGCACACATTGATGAGCTGGAGACGAAACACTTATCAAATCTGGATTCCTTGGAGTCATCCTACCTGTCTGAAATTCAGAATATAAGAGATGAACACAGTCAGGCTCTTGAGAAGCTTCAGCTGCAGCACACGGAACAGCTCCGTGAAAAGGATAAAACGAACCAAGCACGCTTGGTTCAGGAGGTAGAGATGCTGAAATTAAAGCATGCCGAAGAACTTCAGCTTTCCCAAAATAACTTGAAAATTGAGCTAGCTACTGTTCATCTGGAAAAACATAAAGCCATGGCTGTTGAAGCAGAAGCAGCCCATAAGGTTGGTCAGAAAGAAAACTTGACACAGAAGGTGAATTTTCATGGTACATTGTATGGGATCAGCTTTTCTTTGTTCTTGGGGTGTATTTCTACAACCTCCTTTGTGCCAGCACTATGACTTGTGTGTGGCCATGTTGTGATCAGAAATAGGAAACTGAAGCTAAAAATTAAGTCCATCTGTTGCTTGTGTCCTCCCACCTGCCCCCCCGGCCCCCCCAAGTGCTCAGACTCATGGATTTTCTATCTCAGTATGTGAAAAAGGTATGAATGAAGTAAATATTTTTAACAAAATTCAGTCTGGAGGGACTCCACTCTGGGGTTCAGAGCTTCTCTGCCTGCTAGTTACCAAGTAATTCTTCAGAAGTGATTAGAACAAAGTAAATGTAATTGTGTAGGTGAAGCTGCATCTGTAGGAACCCCAAGATCCTCCCTAGTGGCACAGTCTTGAGGGGAAGAATAGGAGAAAGGTGTATCTGAAGGTCCCAGATGGGATTTTGGGAGCACGTCGTGAGTGAGTGGACCTTGTCTTAGGGCCTTTAAGAGAAGACCACGGCATTACTCTTGACAGGGCAAAGGTGTGAGCTCTTAGAGTTCAGATGGGTAAAAAACGATTCCAAGACCACTCCAAGTCAAAGAGATGAGAAGGCTTAGCTCATTGCTAAAACTCCAGAGCCTTCCAGAGAGAGATGTACTGGTTTTCAAAATTGTCTGTCACCATGCCTGCTTCCCAAACTTAGGATTATATGTAGTTTCTGTGCCCACACAGGCTAAGAGAAAGAACTTGGGGGGGAGGAGGGGGAAGGGTGGTTATTTTTCTTCTGTCCTGTCTTTGCCAACTAATCTTAAATCTGCATTTTGATTGTTCTTGAGTGTAAAGACCTTCAGCACGATGTTCAACTTTTTCTTTTTGATGTGGAGTGCTGTCATGGGTAGAGGCAAAAGTAGAGGATTCACAAGATAGGGAAAACAAACCCATTCCAACGATGCAGAGAATGTGTGTGTGTATGCGTGCTAATCATTCATGAAGAAATATTGTTCCTGATGACCTAAAAAGTTTTGATACAGCAGGACGTGCTTTACAAATGGGTTACAAAATATTTGTGCTTACTTTTTTTACCACTCCTTTTTTAATTAATGCTTGCACAGGATGATCTGAACACAGCTCTTCAGAATCAAAGGAGGTTGCTGGAAGAAGAAAAACGTCTGGCCCTGGATGTATTACGTGAGGAAGTGTTGCGTATGGAGGAAAAGCATAGAAAAGCACTTCAAGAACTTCAGGATCTTCATGAGGCCGAAATTAAGAAACATAAGGAAGAATGCTCCGGGGAGCTGGAAGAAGAATTGGGGAAACTAAAAGCACAGCATGAACATGAGCAAGAGGTCAGAATGTTGCTTATACCTAAACCAAACACAATCCGTACTTTAAAGGAAATTCACCTTAGAAGTAAGGCTGTATATGGAGATGCTTTTTGCATTTTTTTTTTTTAATTGTGCCAGTAGGTAAGAAGAGACAAAGTTACCATTTTTAAGCCTTGCTTTACCTAAAAAGACATTGAAGAATTCATATATATGTATTATCCTGAATTTTTAAATTTAAATCCATGCTTGCAGTGCTCTCTTTATTTGAGAGGGGGAAGTGGATCATCCACACTACGCTCTCTTTAAACACTGAGATGGAATAAGATGTTCTATTTATTCAGTCTTTCATACAGTCTGACTTCTGTTGATGGAAGCAGCCACAAGTGATTAAGACTTTATATTTTATATATAACATTCATGTATTAGGAAAGTCACAAACAAAATGAGCTTCATCCGGCTGTAACAAAACAAGATGTGTTATGTTAACATATAACTTAATTTTGCTTTTTCACTTACTGATTTGAGGATGGGGTAGCGTGCTAAATAACTCCCTAATCACTGATGCAGCTTTGTATTACTTGGTGCAGCTCGCAGAAAACATTTAGTTTTGAGGAGCTCCCCTGTGTTCCTTTGGACTGTCAGGCCTTAGAGTTGGTAGTGGCTTCCAGCTGGCCAGTGTGTATCAGAAACTCTCTTTATCTTTGGAAGAATAGCTTGCCTAGGAAGCTAGTTTTGTAGGAAGTTTTAGTGATTATTAGGGTTTTTTTTAAGCCTTTCATCCTAGAAACAGAATTTCTCTTTTCTGATGACTAGTGGCTCTTCTTAGAGAAGATAATAAGGAAAAAAACCCCAAACCTTTCCCTGATATTTTTGATGGACTTCTTTGTTGTATCTCATAGGATAATTGCATGAAGTTTAGCTGTGTAATGTTTATTCCCATTTGAGCAAGAGAATTCACATCTCAACAAAATATTCTCTCCCTGTTTCTCTCCTCCTCTTTCTTCCTTATTTCTTTGAATTTCTCTTAGACAAGCATCTTTTGGAAAGAACAAGCAGGAAGGACTCTCTTAGCTTGACCTGATGCTCTCATGAATATAGGAGATATTTGGTATCTAATGCCTTGTTGCTTCTTATCTGTTTTTATCAACTTGCTTTTTTCTGTAGTCAGCATGGTGATAGATAGCAGTGCTGTATGACCTTGAGGACTGGAGAGAGCTGTTGTCAAAATACTCTTAAGAATTTGGCTGAACTTAATGGTTTGGTTTTATTTTTCTTATTTATACCAGTATGGCTAAGATATTTTCTGTTACTTACTTGTCTGCAGAGGTACGCTTCTGCATCAGCCTTGGAAGTAGAAACCGTGCGAACAGCTCTTCTGGCTCAGTTCGAGGAGGTAAAATTGAAGCAGCAGCTTCAGTTCCAAGAAGAGATTGAGCTGCTGAAGTGTCAGTCGGAGGTACTGCTCGAACAGCAGATCGCGCAGCTGAAGGTAGGGTCTGATTAGAATGCACTGCTGAGCATGCGCTGGTAGCGTGTTGTTCTGAAAATGCAGTAACGGAGGCAGTGCTGCGTTCTGTAAGCAGCTACAGTGTTTACTACAGGGTTGTCTTAAAGACCTGAATTGGATGTGGTGTCCTTCAGGCAAAACAACAACACCACCAACAAAATTCTGTGGAAAGTATTTGCTCTAAGCAACAGCCCTGCCATACGTTATACTCTCAGCATGTCATTTGAAACTTCTTGGTGTCTGCAGTGACTCTGCCCTTGGTCTGTCGTCCCTTGTCTACTGCGCTTGTGTGTGTATGGCAAGAAACATTCAGTGTTCTCTAAGCTTTTTCCAGGTGTGTGATGACGGTGAGCACTTTGTGCGTGAGATTTTTTTGTAGTAGCTCTTAATTTCTGCTCTCTGGGGTTCATCATTCATCAATTTGTTCATTTCCACGCTTTCATCTTCAGGATGTTTGTCCCTGAAAATTATCTTTGGCTTTGTGTATGCTGTAGTAATTGCCTGTTGTCTTGACCCTGGTACAAAATGTCTTCACTGGTGTGGGGACAAGCATGTGTCAAGCTTAGATGTGTGGAGAACACACATCCTGCATTCAGAAGGTGGAGGGAAACTCACCAATGTGCAGAGAGCAGTGCTTACGTTGATCTGTGCTGTCGCTATACTGAGCATGTGTTGAGCTCAACTTGTTGAGCACAAATAAATTAGATTACATTAAGCACCATCTCCTTATTTGCTTCACCTTGGGAGACTTCAACAGATCCTGACTGTTCCTGTCAGTGCTCCAGCCTGAGGTGGGACTTTTCCTTTCAGTTGCACTGACCTTTAGAACTGGATGCTGCAGATGTGCAACAAATTTCTCCTCTTTCCTGCCTCTGGCCCACTGTGGAGGCCTGGTCATTCCTTGAGCTCTCTCCATCTGGTGCAGCTTTGGGTACTGAGTAACAGTTGGGACACCGGAAACCTCTCTTTGTGTTGAAATTTTTGTTGAAATCCTACTGCTAGTACGGATCTGTCTGTTCTGTTTGGGGTTTTTTTGTGGTGTTTTTTTTCCCCTCTCATTACCTTGGTGCCTGGTGTTTTGTCCCAGAAGAGACTGACGAAATCTCTTTGCAGTGTCAGACTTGGCTGTGCCATGGTCTGATAGAGGTTTTTACCATGAGCCTTCCCCTGCCTACTTCCCCTATGCTTATTTATGGCGTTGTCTTCATGCCAGCCACTTTTCTTGATTTCTTCTCCCCTAACAGATTTTAGGAATTCAGAGTTCCTTTCTGCAGTCTGACATACTTTTTTAGTGGAGGCGCTGCTTCTGAGAAGAATAGGCAGGCTGCTTCAGAGACTTCAACCACGTTTGCTGTACTGGTCCTTTCTGTCTGTTCATTTGTATCTTGCTAACTGCTAAGCACTCTGCTGTTTGAGTCTGTAATTCTGGGCAGACTTTGTTCTGCCTGGCTCTGCCTCCTGGATTCTGGGTACAAGTTGGTACTGTTATTGGCCAAGTGCCAGCATTGTTCTTGATCTTGGCTACACTGGCAGATCTTATGGTCTTGCCAAGCAGTAAGCGGTCCTTATCTGAGGAGCTGGTGATGGATGGGTTATTCTGCTAAGTGCAAGGGCTGGCTGAGTCCTCCACAAAGGATCCAGGACAGTTCTGGTGACTACACATGTTCATGCCCTGGGGGAAAATTGTTTTCTTGACTTACCAATAAAAAAAGAAGGCAGCGATCACCTTCAAATGTGTCGGTTTTCATAGATTAAATTGCACTTTTTATACTGTGACCAATTCTGGTGTTGCAGAAACCATTAATTCCTTATAGCCTCTCTGGGAAGGGATCCCAGGCCCTTGTTTCACCTCTCTGACTTGCTGATGCAGGAGTGGGGAATGTCTAATAACCTCTTCCTTCAGAGAGCTTTAGAGCACTCTGAGGTGAGATGCTACTGAAGAGCTTCTAGATCATTTAGCCATGAAAGTCTATCTTGTAGATGTTCAGGTTGTTCTGGTAAGTCACTCCGTCTGTGTGGAACTTAGTACTATGTGTGTTGTATTACTTGAAGTTGCTGAAAATGGTTTGTGTCCATCTCCCGACATGTCCTTCTGTTTTCTGTTCCTCAACACTATCTCAGCAGTCTGAAATGACCCACGTCTCAGTGAGCACATTCAGATACTTCATTTACCTACTTAATGATTTTTAACTTACGGTTTTGGCATAACTTTGTTGTTTGGGGGTGTTAACTATTTAAGTTATTGCTCATTAATCTGAGAGGTAAGGTGTCCGCATTTAAATTAAAAAAAAAAAAAGAGGGTGGCGTTGGTTGGGTGGTTTTGGGTGGTTCGTTCGGGTTTGTTTTGTTTTATTTTTTCCCTCTCTCTCTAAATCAAAGTGTATGTGACTTATGCAGGATGAATTTGAAGCTGAAAAAAAGGCGTCACTTCATGACAAGGAGCAGATGTTGATTCAGGAGAGGGAGAAGGCACAGGCTGCTCACCGAAAGGAGCAGGAGATGTTCTCATCCCGGCTGCAGGAAAAAGCAGCAATAATTACCCAGGTGTGTGGAAAATATTTTAAATCTAGATTTTAAATGCGCTTTTGTGGTTGTATTTTAGCACAGTGCTCTGTCCTTTCTCAAGATGCACATAGAGGGACTGTTTGTATCATCCATGTGATTGCTGGCTTTTGAGGTGTAATGACAGCCTCTGTCTCTGGGCTGGGATGCTGCAGCAGTAACATGGGAATTGAAACTGGGTATCAGCTTGAAAACTAGCCTTCAGCCATTTCTCAGGGAGATGAACACTCTGTTACCAGAGGTTGGATGTTTGCCTTTTTGTTGATTGTGAATTGGTGCCATCTGCATCTGTCACATGTTTTGGTCAAGAAACTAGTGCTCTAGTAGCTTTTGTTAGACAAACTGACGTACAGCTTGGGAGAAGTGAGACAGGCAAACGGATCTGCAAGTGGCTAAGATAAGATTCCTTGGCCAAACAAGCCAAAATGTTATGCCTCCTGTAAAGCAAATATCTGAGCTGAATCTAGGCTACCCAGAAAACTTCAGAGAGAGGAACAGCTTGAAAAAGGTATCTGTTTTAATTAGGAAGTTCAGAAATGTTAAGTACTTGTAGAATGATTGAAATATTAGCTTTGAGTTTTCAAAATAGAAAGCAAAATGAAATACCTTCTCTCACAATTCAGGAGGCTCTGAGGAAAGTGTAAATTTGGAATATGTTCTGTTAGGTCTTTGTGTTTAGTGGAAAGCTGGAGTAACACCAAGAATTTCCCCTCTTGGAAGAAATGTATTACCATTTCCTGCCCTTCATGCAGGATTTGTTGAGGGGCAAGAAAGTTGGCACGGGACTAGAATGCTTTTCTTCCCTTGTAGTTTCCTCCCAAATGCATATTTTGACTAATTTGTTGGCTTACTTATGAGAGGAAGTTTCCATCACTAAATAATACTGATTTGTTTGGCAGCAAAATCCAGGGTTCAGGAGTTTATATATATGTAAATGGGATGGAGGGGTCATCTGAACATATATATATGAGGAAGGAAGGCATTTTTCTAGAAACTCATTTTCAAGTGGAGCTTACAAAGCCAAGAAGTAAGTTAGCCAGCACTGCTGACGATACTGAATTGGGTTGCTGTTCAGATTTGTGTGCTGTAGTGTCAGAATTGATGCTAGGGCATCAGTTTGCTTTTCATTTGCTTTCATTGTTGTGCCTCAAAGACACAAAGCAAAGTACGATGCAACGTTTTTACAAGCTTTTTGCATTGCTTATATGCACTGTGTCAGAAGGCAAGGCAGCTGCCTGAAGCAAAGTGAACAGCAGAAGAGGAGAAATTGAAAACTAACTGTTCATTTTTAGTCTTTCTGCTGTCCCGTGTAGAAGAAAACTGGTGTAACAGCAGATGATGATTGTCTGAATATATGCAAAGTGGTGAAGGCTAAGAGCATTGGTTGATCGCAGTTTATAGTTTAGGCAAAGTGAACAGCTTTGTTGTGCTGTTACTGTGTTTTCCACAGCTGGAAAAGAAAGTGGAGTCTTTAAACCGTGACATAGAGGAGACAAACATGGAACTGGAGATGCTCCTTCAGCGGCGGGATAGGGAAAACCAAGAAGGAGGGAATTTGGTAGCCATGTTGAGATCTGATATCGAGCAGTCCAAGGATGAAAGGTCTGTATGTCTTGGGTTATATAATGCTTAGTGGTTGGGGTTTTTTTCTCACTTTTCCTAAAGAAACCAATAATTAGGCAAAATAGTATCAGTTTAAATTAATAGTGTTGGAAGATATTAATATTCATTTTATTAGCAAGTTTTTAAATTACTTGCTTGTTGTGATATGGAGAGCAAGATTATGGGGTTTTTTTCCTTTTTTTCCTGTGGTCTGATGTAGACTTTAGTGTTTTGGGGTTTTCACTGTTTATAATCTTGGAAAAAGCTAGGAAATGGGGAAAGCCTCTTGGTCACAGAAACCTTTCAGTGCAATATGGATTGGTTTGATATGCCATAGGCATGTGTGGATTAGAGAAGCTGTCATGCTGAATAAGCTTCCAGAAGAATTCCCTCTCTCACCTTTAAAAAGCTGGCTTAATGTTTTCTCTTAAAACTGTAATGTTTTTCATAATTACATGTTTTTATTGTCTACTCTGCCAGAACACCCTAGTTATTTTGATGTCCCAGATACTATAGTAGTAGATGTGGTCTCCCTACCGGTGCTTCCACAGATGTGGAAGCCTGAGATGCTTGTGACTGCAGTATGATCTCTTCATCTGCCTGTGGAGAAGACAGAGGGCTATTGCTGGGCTTGCTCTGTGAAAATGACCTTGTTTTTCATCTGATTCATCTTCACTGATAACTGTGATACAGTGGCAAGATATCCACTTTAGACTGCCAGTCTTAGTTTAAGTGCATGCAATTTTTTCAGTGTTTGATATGCTTTTTTTCTAGGAAAAAACTGCAGGACTCTTACCAGCATGTTTCAAAATTGCTCATGGAGTTGGTGAAGGCCACAATAGCTGTTGAGGACCATATCTCTAGCAAGGTTGGTCTTTTCCTTGATGACAGTCTGGCTTCTGGACATTTTAGAGAAAGTCACAGTACTATGGAAGAAATGGGATTCATGCAGTGTTTCATAAACAAAGACAAGCATCACCTAGAAAAAGGTGAGTACAAATCTGTATAACGGGATACAGTCAGTTCACATTCTTGAAAAATGCCTTTTCGTTGCCTTTTTATGTATGGATGAGGTTCAAAAAGGGGATATCTCTTGTTGCAGTGTTTTCTGTGTCTCTTTCAAGGTTGTTTCACACTTAAAATAGTGTCTATCATTGTTCTGTCATTCTAATTATTTTCGTAGTTCAGGTACTAAAATATTGCTGGAAAAAGCTGAATGGATTATAGGGCAGGAAAGATGACCTTGGTGAATGCAGTTTCAAGCCCTGGTGTATTCAAACACACTGTTTTCCAATGGTATGAAAGACTGACTTTATTTGTCAGCATCGATTTATTGATGTGTACAAGTTTTCACCTCTAATACATCTTCAGGACCAAGTAATGTCAGTCTGACATCAGTTATCTGTGCGGCCAGTTCTGTGTCATGTTATGGTTTTAAACAGCTTGCTTGTTTTCAGTAGATGAGCTGCTTGATGAAACTCTCACAGAAGACAACCAGCTATCTCCAGTGACTGACGAGGGGTCCGAGTTGAGCCAATACTTATGTGAAAGTGTTTTTGCAAAGCCGGAGTTGGCATGTGAAAATGAAGAAATGATACTGAAAATTGGTCATCGTTTGCGCACGGCAGTGGAGAGACTCCTGGAACTGGTTACAGAATCAACTAAACAAGTACCATTTTCAAATCTGTCGAGATGTATAATTATAATGAAAATGTGAAATCTGTTTTAGGGCTTGTGTATTTAGCACCCTGTAGGATTGGCTACTAAAATGAAACATCTTGTCTGAATACATGACAAGTTATCAGTATAGGGAGATGTGCATACCCATCCACGTGCTTCTTATGATGAAGGTTTTGCCCGTATTTGACCATCTCTTACAAATGAGATTTTATTGAGTTTTAATTTTTTCCTTCTAGCAGATCCTATAGGCAGGCTACAAGTTGGTTGCTTTAAGTAGATTTAAACTAGGATTTTTAGATGCATTGGATAATTTTAGGACACCAAGAGTTTATGCGTTTTTGAACGGTTTTTATCACACTTCACGTCAGTGTTTCTTCAACATTGATAAAGAGGTTCAAGAAAGCTCAGTCTCATGTTAAAATGTTTTGGGAATACATAGGTAGCAGCAAGCAAACATCTTTGTGATTACATACCACTTAATTGCAATAAAAGGAGCTGGACTCAGTATCATAAAAGAATTTGGGTATTTCCATACTAACTTTTGCAGTGTATAGGCATTTGGCTTTGGGAAGAGAAGCTGAAAGTCTGAGGTAGATGACTAAGTAGGTATACACTTAAAGGATTGAATTTAGTGCTACAGTAATTAATTTGTTGAGTAAGGAAACCCCTAATTTAAGAGATAATGTAAAGGAAAGGAATGTATCTGATGATCTTATCTTCTCATCCGATATTTTCTGCAACCTCTGTGTGAAATATATATTCACCATCTTAAGTCCCTTGTAGAATGAGGTGCTTAAATTTGTATTTTTGGGTACTGATGCTGGTTTCACTGGCATGTAGCTAACTGGTGGTTAAAGCACTTGCCCAATCCATGGCACATCTAGATTCTAGGTCACCTTCATCAGCTACATTCAAGCATACTTTGCGTACCTCTGTGAAATGTCCTGTCCACCAGGATGAGCTATACACAAGTAACTGGGAATGGGGTTGCCCTATTCCTTTCCTCTGGACTTGAGATATTGCATATAGAACTGCAGGATACATAGTCTCAGAGAACTGGTGCCATACCTTGGAAATCTGATGGTGGATTGACTTCACTGTCTATTAGACATGCCTGAATCTCTTGAAGAATTTAAGGGCAAGGATGCTTTGAATTCCAGATGGCTCAGGAATTGTCCAGTTGTGCGGTTTAGCCAACAGGGATGTATTTCTTCTTACACACTGTAAAGAAACATGTGCCTAAGGAAGGTTTGTGGCAAAAACATGGGTATGTGAATACAGGGAGTCCCCAAGGTGTCCAGGGATTTTGTACAAAGTCAACTTAGTACTAAAATGAAACTTCAAAGCCTGCACCTTAATGTGTAAGTGCTATAAAAAATAAGAGGGTTCTTGTTTAAATGTCTGTAGTATTGTTACACTGCATGTGCATCCAAGGCCTGATGCTAGGGAAAATTGTTTACTTTTAGCTGGAGAAAATGCATGAAAACCATGCGCAGTTTGAAGAAGAATTCAACCGCCGAAATCAGGAAACTGCCCAAGTGGTTAGTCAGCACCAGGAGCTAATGGAGTGTCTCAGTGAGGAAAGTGAGGCCAAGAAGCAGCTGGCACTAGAGCTTCATAAAGCAGAGGGTAAGAAAACGAAACCAACACGAAGAGGTGTCAGTGTCAGTTATTTATAGTTCATCTCTCCAAATATCTATGATTTGCTTTTTGTGTCTTTTCTTGTTGATTTGCTTGCCTATAACCCATTTTCTGCATTTCAGATTACTACGTTAACTTGAAGCATGCATTGTTTCTTGCAAATTACTCCTTAATTCTCTTCATTCATTTCTCTGGGCAAGTGTGATAGTGCTCAGTCCTATACTTACACCAGTGCCTGCGTGTGGAAAAATACTGTAATTTTTAATGGTTTGCATTTACGTCTAAACGTGGGAGCTTGGATTATTGAAAAGAAGATCTACTCCCAGTGTAAATCAGCCTACCTGTCTGACCTTGAAAGGGTTCAGCATGAACTACAGCAGTGGTTGATGGTCATGCAAGCATAAGGAGATTCCCTAAGAGACACAAAAGCTGAGGCAGCTGATCTCAACGCTGTCACAGGCTGTATACTGTCAGTCTGACTCCCCCATGTGAAGATGACGACTTGAGGCCTTCACCTTCATGTAGGAGAAGCTTTGAGGGTTTCCAGGTCCTCCAAGTTGAGCTTCTCTCCCTAATAATGGAATCTGCTTTCCACTCCTTTTCTCAGTCATACTTCTTTAGGCTTATTTGGTCTTTCCATAATCCTTTTTCCTTCCTTTCTGTAAATCATTCCTGGATGTCTTGCGCTCTGAATCTTACACTTGATCTTTTGTTCTGTACATTGTGTTTCTTTGAATCTCAGCTGCCAGCAGGGGATGGTTCAGGCTGTCCGATGTTGTGATTTGATCCCAGGCCCTCAAGGCTGAACAATCCACATACACATTCTGTATGTTTGGAGATACTGTGTGATATGGCAGCCTCATAAAATCTGTTAGAATATATTAGCTGGTACATTTTATTTCTTAAGATACTCCAAAAGGTCTAGCTACAGCCTAATTTTAAGTCATCTTGCACTTCCTCGTTTATTTGTCAACTTCCACAGTTTGCAGAAAATTGTTTACACATGTTTTCAAGCTGCTTTTTTCAAACAGATGAGTTTGTCTATTGCTTTATTTGCATTCTGACTTGGGATTTTAGGCATTATCGAAGGCTATGTTGCAGAAAAAGCTGCACTGGAAGAGGCCTTGAATCTGAAAGAGGAATCTGAGCGTCGCCTTGTGGTGGAGCTGGAGAACATGCGGGAACGCTTTCAGGAACTAACCCAGGAGCAAGCAATTCTTGGTGAGGAGCGGGTATGACACTATCAGTGGAACACACAAGTATGTGATATGATCTAAGCTAACTACAGGGAGCTTGTGTAGGGAAGGTGGAGTAGGATAAAGGCGAACTACTCAACGTACTGGATGGTGTCTGATAACAATGACTGGAAGTCGGGGCTGTGTTAACTCACACTGCCAATGAAGGAGCACGCGTTTTAACAGTGACTGCTTTATAAAGACCCTGAATAATCTCAGTGTCATATAGCTGGCTTACATGTAAGATTTTTTTGATTCACAGGAGAAAATTCAGAGATGTTATGTGACTTGCACTATGCAGGAACCCAAGACGAGTTTGTGCTGGTTCTTAATGATGAATCTGTAAATCATTTAAATACCATCATACAGTTTTGACTTCTTGAGTTTGCAGTCTTGATGTCATTCTAGTGCTTCTGTAAGTGAATTTCTCTATATCAACTTCCAGTAGAAATTTATCATTAGGGATCACTGCCTTTCCAGTTCTGCAAATGCCAACATTACGCTCCCCTCAGCTCTTGTCACCACAATGGCACCTTCAGCTGTGTCACATAGGTCTTTACTGCCCGAGTGGACTACGTAACGGTTGTTTGTACATAGCTCATGCTTAGGTCAGAAATAAAAATGGCAAGAAACAGCTTTCTAGTGAATTTCTCCACTGTTGGTAGTAGAGGTGTAAAGACTCCAGGTTTCAGTGTATGGACCCAAATTCTGTAGTGGGGGCATGTTTGACTGGACACTGTGTGTTGCAATGATCTGTCCACTTCTCGAGCCTCTGTTGTAGCATTCTGCCTGGCTGCATCATTCCTCTGCAAATCTTGTCTGCCTCCTGCCTCTCCCCTACCTCATCTTCACTTCTTTTCTTCACCTTGCTGCTCTTCACCTCTCTTCTGACTCTTGACTCCACCACTGTCCTGCTCCACTGGGCCTCCACCCTTCTGTGTTCTTCCTTTTGGCTCTGCACTTGACCTTTCAAATAGAGAGCAGCTGAAATACTCATGTTGTACATAGAACCATGGAATGGTTTGCGTTGGAAGGGACCTTGAAAGGTCATCTAGTCCAACCCTGTTGCAGTGAGCAGGGACATCTTCAGCTAGAATAATAGAATATTTTCAGTTGGAAGGGACCTTCGTAGATCAGCTGGTCCAACTGCCTGAGCGCTTCAGGGCCAACTAAAAGTTACAGCATGTTACTAAGGGCATTGTTCAAACACTGACAGGACTGGGGCATCAACCTCCTCTTCAGGAAGCCTGCTCCAGTGTTTGACCACCCTCTCAGTAAAGAAATGCTTCCTAATGCCCCTCCCCTGAGGCAGCTTTGAACTACTCCCAGGGGTCCTATCCCTGGATCCCAAGAAGAAGAGGTCAGCACTTCCCCTCGTGAGGAAGCTGCAGAAAGCAATGAGGTCACCCCTCAGCCTCCTCTTCTCCAAACTGGACAAACCCAGAGTCCAACCCCCTCCTCACAGGACATGCCTTCCAGCCCTGCCACCAGCAACTAGATCAGGTCGCTCAGAGCCCCGTCTGACCTGACCTTGAGTGGTTCCAAGGATGGGGAATCTACCGCCTCTCTGGGCAACCTGTGCCGGTGTTTCACCACCCTCATTGTAAAAAATTTCTTCGTGGTATCTAGTTGTGTATGTTACCCTCTTTAGTTTATAACAGTTACACCCTGCCCTATTGGTACAGGCTCTATTACAAAGGACAAGTATTAGTGTATTAAACGTTGTGTCTGTCTCTGACCTCTGACATGACATCTTAACACTATCTTGCTATTCCCTTCAGCGAAAACTGAACAGCGGCCTCATGCAGATTGCCCTGGCTTACAGAGTCTATGCTCATTTGCCCAAGTAAGCAGAGGAAGGGGTGCGGACAGGCCTCTCTTCGTTGGGGAAAGGCAACAGAACATAAACAGAATCAGGGGCTGTAACTGAAACTAAATGCATGTTGTGCCTGCTTCACAGCAATGATTATGGCCTCGAGTGAGATGTCCCACAGGAAAGGCAAAATAATTCCATCATACTGTTGAACACAAGGATGTCTGTGTGTTACAGAAATGTGTGATAGTGAGTCCCGCTTGCTGAATCCTGCTTTGGATCGCCTGGGAGGAACTAAAAGAGGGGTTTGAGGCACTATTTACCCCGTCTCTATATGGCAAAAATTGCAAAAAGAGAATATTGATTGTCTTAGAAAACACATAATTGACTAGCCAAGAATGTTGCAAGAAACTTCCATGGTTATGATATAAAACCATTTCTATAGTAGCTCTGGCCCAATGAGAGACATGAATCAACGTCTGTCATCAGGAGCTTTGTGTCTTAATAAAGGTGAAGTGCATTTTTTCCCAATAAAAGGTAGGCACCATGTGTATTAACATAGGAATCTTCAGTGATTTAGAAGATGGGATGGATCACAGTGTCATATTCTTGCCTTGAACGTGTCTGTGTGTTTCCATTTCCAGGAACACCTATTGCTAATGTAGCACAAAAAGAAGGTTCAGGTTGGTAATGATGAGTGCGGGTGTTTCCTGATTTGTGTTGCTGTAACACTGAGTGAATTAATTGATGGCTTTGATTTTATTTTAACAAGGAGGAACAGTACTTTGTAAATAGGCCCATGAAATTATAGGATTATGAGTATTTTGGTAAAAAAAAGTACAACTTTTATGGTACACTAGAAAACTACTGAAACTGCTCGATACTAAAATACTCAATGCACTGGTTGATATTTACAGGCAAGAAAATGTTTTGGTGGTGTTAGGCTTGAAATGCATTGTGCTGTTATCTTCATGTTTCCCAGCTTCGTTTTTCTTCTGAGGGGATGGAGTGGGTTGTGAGCTTCTGATGATACACAGTGGGCTCTTCAAATTATTAAATTAATTTAAAGGCAGAAAAACCCCCCATTTGAGTTGATGTAAAATAGCTAAAAAAAATACAGCAGGAAGTGAAGGAATTCTAAGGGAGACTAGAGTAATGTAATTGAATGGGTGGGTAGATCAGAAGAACAGGGGAGAGCAGGCTTGTAAGGAAGCCTAGTTATGGCAGGAAAGTTGAGACTGAAAACAAGCAAGAAGGATCTGTAGAGTTTTACAGACTTTGGACTGTAATGCTGAAGTAATAATTCTAGGTGCTGAATTGGGAGGGGCATCTTTTTCCTTTTCTCTTTTATTTTCTTTTTCCCCTCCTAAACTTACTTAACTACTGAGGAGCAAACATCGAGATCTGATAAATTCGTAGCTGCCTTGATTAGGTTTTGTGGTCTAGTCAAAATACAATTCTCTTACTGTGTTTTTAGATTAATTTTATTTATATGCACAGAGCTTTTTGTAGATGTGCTCTCTTGCATATTCACACTTTTTTTTTTTTCTAGACCCTTTCTTTTTCCCCCAAAGGGTGTGAGCTGGGTAAACCAATTCCCTCAGGTGAATAAAAAAGAATTATCTAGGTAAATTCCAGTTAAAAAGCTGCACTGGGCTGACTTGCCCATTACTGTATCTTTATTCTTTCTGTCCTTTCTGATCATCCTCAGACACTACTTAACATAGTTTTGATAACCACCTCTCTGACCTGAAATTTGCTGCTGCCCACTCAAGGAGAGGAAGCACCTAACCTCGCGGGTTGGAGTGTATTTGGGGATCGGTGCTCTCCCGACGGCTGCAGTCCAGCTCTTGCCACCGGCTTGTTAGAACTTGAACATTTGCTGCAAGTGCTGAGCCCTCACATTCATCCCCTTTCCCCCAGCCTAGCCATCTCTAGTACTCTTCCTCTGGTTTGGAATTGTTTGTAGTATGTGGAAAATAGGATGAATGAACATCATATTGGTTGGAGTTGATTGGCATGGCTTATTCCTTGCGGAGCTGATGCCTTCCCCTTTTTTGATGTGGAGTACTAATGGGAGTAGAATGGCCTTGCTAATAAAATGCACTTAGAATGGAGCTTAGCATTTGCTAATGATGATCTTGGGAGCGGGAGGAGTGTGCCGGGGCACGGCTGAAGTGGAATTGCATGATTTGAATTAGCATTAATAGAATAGCAGGTTTGTCCCTACAAAGAAATGAATTTGTGATCTGGTGATCTATCCATGTTGCTTGAACTGACGTTTATACGCTTGGGGAATGCGTGCTTAAAAAAAAATTGCTCAGACAGATCACACTTAGTAAGATTGTCACAATCTGGTGCCTGCTTTCTATGCAACGTTTGGAATTCTGTGTAAAGCCTGTTAGCCTATGTACTTTTCTCCATTAACTTGCGTTTCTGTCTGAGGAGGTGACCGGGGCTGTTTATTTCAGTTTATCTAATGAGTGTTTTGTTCCTCTGAAAGCAACAGTGTTCTTGTGAAGATAAAAAGAAGTCTTGGGCACGTTAATGACCATGTTTCTTAGGATACAGAAGGAAAAATTCCTGTGCTTGCTTTCACAGAAGTCTTAGTTCTTTACTCAGGGGTCAGTCCACGCACGTGCCTGGCCTGCACACCTGTATCTGTACACGCTGCACCCTGCTCTCCCCTGTGCACAAGCAGATACAGCAGAGTGCTGTTTAATCCCCTCTCCTGCCTGACAAAACACAGCACTTGGTAAAAGGTGTTCTCTGTTTTGCAGCTACGGCTGGGATTCCTTCTTGCACTGGAGTTGAGACTGTCATCGACTTTTTTCTGGACTGTGTTTCAGCCTTGAGCAACTTGGCTCTGTTGCATCTCACGATGGCAGGAGGCTGTTAGAGCTCCCTTTATGTTGTTAGAGAAACAGCTTTACGTCTGTTCTTCGTTTACCTCCACACCTGCTGCCAGAGCCTGAGTTACATCTGCAACTCAGTGGACCTTTGCTTAGGAAACTCGGAGCTGAGTTCACGTGATTATTTAGCACTCTGCTAGAAAAAAACAGGGAGCATGGCACAGGGATTGCACAGTTGCTGTTAGTGTGTGAGCGTCTAAGATACCAGTTTGCAAAATTTGTGCTTGGAGTGAAATGTAGTTGGAATGTAGTTGTGGACTATCACTCAAAGGCAGAAAGCACTTGCCAGGACTAGAGCTTTTTGAGATACCTAGTCTGTGTGTATCTCCAGGAGTTTATCAAAGCTCTTTGTTAATCCTATGATTTGTATTTATCAGCCAATAGCAAACTTCAGATGGCAGGAGAAGCCAGCATATTCTTGCGTGAGGGAGGGCAGGGCTCTTAACACATCGACTGCAAAACACAATGTGTGTTTTTATCCTGCAGCCGGTGTGTGTCACGCTCTCACATTGGCAGTGTATGTGTACACTGTGCATCACGAAGAATTCAAGTGACTGATAAGTGATTTTATGTCCATTTCAGTTGGTTTCAAAAGCTGCCATGGGTGCTTAGCAAATCTGACCAACTCTTAAAGAATCTGGTACAGTTCTTTATCTGTGAAGTTTCTTTTGCTCAGTTAACCTCCTAGTTTTATCTTGTGTATTTTAGTATTGTCTTAATGCAGAGAAAGTTAGTTGCTGCACTAAAAGATGGGGTTGACTACATCGTGGAGTCACAGGAGTGCTGTGGACCTCGAGAACTCACATAGTCCATAGTTTTGTCCTAAAACAGAATCTACTTCACTTGTTTCTCCCTGTCCAGCCTCTTGGGTTTGCAGAGACAGAGACTTGGCAGTCCTTGCACATTCTGTTCTGTTATCCTTAGTGCGGTGACATTTGTCCCCAGTGCTTAATGTAAATTCTATTGCATCATTCTAAGCTTGGGAAGCTTATCCTCTTAAGCATGAGCCTAGAAATATTCATGTTTCTTGGCTTATTTTAAAATGTCTAGAAATTTAATTAAATACCTGTGGATAGTGAAGCACTAGCAAAGATGTAAGGAGGCTGTGGTATCACTTCAGTTTTTGAAGGTTTGTAATAGCAGCTTAAAGTGATGTTAGGTCAGAAATCATGTGGATTGAGTAGATCATGATTGGAAAAGGGAATTGTCCCATTCTGGGAACTGGGCTGGATGACCAGTTAAGGTCCTTGTTGGGATTGTAGACTTCTTCCCTGTGACTGAAAACATTTAAGATAAATAATGGAACATATGAAAAATGAAATGAGCTCTTGCAGGACCTTGCTTTAACTACTAAAAGCTGGACCTCTAGCATTTTCATTTTCAGGTTACTTAGCTGTTTTTGCATTAAGATAGTTTTGCTTCAAGCGCATTCACAGTACAGTCTCATTTTTGGGTCTCCTAAACAGTGTATTCGAGTATCCAACTGATTGAAAATGGTGTTTGTAGGTATAAATTAGCTCTTGAGAACTTAAATAATCTTGAGCTATGCACATTTTCATATTTCTGGTATTTCTTTGCGGTTTGTATAGGGCAAATATGTACCATCTTTTTCCCAGATGTTTCTTCCCCTTCTAGCCTCAGAATTGGACTAATTTTCTCTAAGGGTGATTCTTCCCTGGGTTTGAATCCTCACTCAGGTTCAGAGAAAAAGCTGAACTTTGCTTTCTTATAGCTGCTAGCTTCAGGGTGGGGCTGGGCAGAGGTGGAAAGATGGGCTGGGTGCTAACTCAGCAGTGTAGGCAGCAGCAGCAGGGTCCAGCGATGCATGAGGTAGGGGAGGAATCGAGAGGCTGACCTCAGACTGGATGTTGATGTCTAAGGCGGATCTCGGCGTGACAGTTTGGAGGAATTGAGGATACTGTATTAGATGGCTTGACTGGGGGGAGGTTGGAAGTAGGATGGGAAGTCAGGATGGAAAGGGGTGGTGAGGATTTAGGATAGGACACTGAAGGATGGGGCAGCTGGAAGGATGGTTATGTGACAAGGTGGTTGACACACGTGGGGCTTAAACTTAGGGATGGAGCACATCTGTAATGGAGTGAATTTGCAGGACTGAGGATCTGGTGTGGTTTGGAAAGAGCCTGTAGGGCAGGAAGAGTGTGGAACCGTGATTGAGAGGACAAGGACTTAAGGGAGGGAATTTGAAGGACTTTTGGTCAGGTGAGGTGGGGGCTCTCTGGAACTTTGAGGTCTCCAGGGGTGAAGGTGAAACCTTTTTATGGTTTCTCCAGCCAGGACTCACCTGGGAGTTGAGAACAGATGCCTTCGTCCTCCTTTACTACATCGTACAGTAGTCTTATCAGAGGTGGCTTTCAGAGACACGATGGGCAGCCGAGTGTCAGGCTTCCTTTTGTGTCTCTTAGACCCACAGGAGACTTTGTTCTTTGGTTTTGATGCTGTCCCAAGTACCTGAATTGAATCTCATCTTAAACTCACTTTGATTTTTGTACCCTGCGCTGACAACTTTGTTATTTCTGTGTTCTTATCCAGGGCTACTGAACGAGGTAGAGTTTTTAGCAAAGGAGAAATTAGAGCTTCAGTGTCAGGCAGAAAAGGACCATTCCAACTTACGCTCTCAAATGAAAGTTTTGGAGGTGGAACTGGAAGAACAGCTGCACAGTAATCAAGACCTGGCGACACAGTTACTGGAGGTTGCTGAACTGAAACAGCAAATTCAAGTTCTTGAAAAGCAGCTTAAAAACCAGCGGCAGTTTATGGATGTAAGCAAGCTTGGTACCACATTTCCGTGTTTTTGGAGGTGATAAATACTCTTCCTTGTTTGTGACTGAGACTTAGAAGATGGTTTCTAAATGGGATACTTTGCCTTTTGTTTGAACAGCAACCCCCAAATTTTTCTGGTACTCAATATTTTAATGAAATGCAAAGTTTCTTAAAGAAGTTTTTTATTATCTCTGGCTGGGTTTACAGGAACAAGCTATAGAAAGGGAACACGAACGT